>NW_010172645.1:42969-56286 GCF_000695765.1 Mesitornis unicolor | reverse complement strand
TTCCGATTGACCTTGCCACTCATACAGTTTCTGTCATTTTGGGCTTCTCAGAAAATCAGTAAGCCTTAATCAAGGATTAATATTAGATATAGAAAAAATATTCCCATTTTTAACAAGACGAAAACTGTAAAGTAAGGAATCCCAGCTATAATAAATCATATGTTTCTATGGTTGTCTGCCATCCAAAATCTGCAAGGTATTTCAGAAGCCACAGTGAATAAGTCTGCAAGGTCTCCAATATCACAGAGAATTTGAGAGTGATATCTCTCCCATTTTACAAAATATCAGTTAGCTCTAACCAGAAAATAATTACAAAATTGACTCAAAATATCCTGGCACATATTGATAATGAAATGCTACTACTGAAGAAATACTTGTACTGCTATTATGGGAAGAACAGACAACGTAGGTGCTTGATAGAAAACAGAAAGGGAAGTATTTGCCAGACCCAGACAGAGAACTCACGGAGTCCCACCTCCAAAGGTAACGTTCTGAGGTACAGACATCCTTTCCTCCACCTGGACCACATTCCATTCTCATGCACACATCTCTTGGTCTGTGTGAAGCCAATCACACAGGTGCTTATCTATGTGATCAGAGTCCTTTGTTCTCAAATAAAGCTCTCAGTTCATATAGCTCTCAGTTCATAAAGGACTAAATAAACTAGCTCTTTGTTAAAGATTCGGGAAAATGGCTGTCATTTTCTTCTGCTATCTAAGCAACTGACAATTTATATATATTAAGAAGGAAAGGACTGTCTTATGTCAAAGGTGCAAGAAGTTTTGCTTAAATGTTTATGGTGTCTCAAGACTTTGTAACATATTTCTGTGTTTTCTGCACAGCAATAAGTCAAAGATAAAAGAGATTTTAAGCACTGTTTTGAAAATTCTGATGTGTCTATTTACTCTTCTATCACTGTAAGAAAACAAGAAAGAGTAAAGGGACAAACCTGATTACCTTCAGTTCTTTATTCCTTGATATATTTTGTTAGAGTATAACAAGGTTTTCAATAGCAGGCTTTTTCATATTCACATACATTTCAAAATATATAATATTAATAAAAAATTAAGAGTGAACACAGAGCACAGAGCTCATTCATTTTTTAAATCAAAATTTACTGACAGTCCTACTGAAATAGATAAGATGATCCTTTTTAACTAGGGTTAATTTGGTAGGAAAAATTATAATGAAACAGTTAAACACCAAATGAAAGGGTCAGCTGTTTGCAAGATTAAACGCTAACTGATTTTTATTTTTCTCCTGGGCCTCTACAATGGAAATTTACAGCAATACTTTAGAATTAGGTGGCTTTAAAACTCTGGGCCAAATTCATTTCACATGTTACTCCATTGACTTAATGAGGCTGTATCAGGAACAAATTTGGCCCAAAGGGTTTTTAATACGACCTGAACAGCTAACTACGAATAATACAGTGCCACTTAGTGGCAAGGAAAAAAGTTTTCGGTATGTGAGATACAAAGACATTCAAGCATACAGATGATTTTTCTGGTGCTATTTGTATTTGAAATTTTGATACAATCTTATCTGATAGCTTTCAGTTACATTAAGCTCATTATTGCCACAATATTATATGCATCTTTTCATATAAAAATACAAAAATGTCTCCAAAGAGGGAATGAAAGCGAGCCCTTGTAATTAATGTAGCCATTAAGAACACTCCCTTCACATTATATCTTCAAATTATAGCCATTTTCTAAAAAGGTTAGAATGCCTGTAAAAGGCATAAATATCTTACAGTTATTTGTATTTCTTATGCTTGAGTAATGTATGTGTCACCTTCCTGAAAAATCATCCCTCAAAAAGGTCTACAGTATTTCTTTTGTTTAAGTACCTATAGAATTACAATTATGGGGAAAGACACCTATACTTAATAGCATTTTAAATGGCTGTATGTAACTCATTATCCAGTGCAATAATATTCTATTTCCATGAAAGAATAAGGTAAAGAAAAGATAGTATTTCAATAGAAATAATAAAAAATAAGTCCAAAAGGATTCACAGTAGATGGTGTGGTCTATCAAGCAGTTGCGAAGAGGACGATCCTTACATTTCTACAGGAAGAACCACTGCAAAGGATCGTACATTTTGACAATTTATCTAAAGCCAAAGAAGAAATGCTCTGATACCACCAGCAAAAATAAAACCCTGTGTGTACAATGGGAGAAAAATTGGTCTCTGTCTTTAGAATATGATGAAGAACTGGGTATGAATTTTTGTGACTAATACTTGATTGTTTATAAGCACTTTTAAATCCACTAAGGCTCATTGTCTCTGATTAGGTTAAACAGTCCTTTGGCAATCATTTAGCTGCCATTCATGCTTTAATCCTTTCTTTTATGCTACCATTGAAACTTGCTGTAAGAGTACTTTAGTAATAGTTCTGCAATTATATTCTTGATGAGATTTGTACTGTAACTAGTACACAATTTATATATACACCTGTGAACATTTCAGGTGAACAGAGAAGTGACCATTGCCTATTGGATGTGATAAAATAAATAAATACTATCCTGTAAAAAAAGTTTTGTAGGATTAAGATAACAGCTAGTAACTTTCACATTCATTCATCCAGCAAAGGCTTGTGTCTTTATTTATTTAATGAGTGAAAAAGTGTTTTAGAAATACTGAGCTAAAGTTAGTAATAATCAATAAATAACAAATCATAATCTCCCCTAAAGTAATTTTTTATGTTTTCCTGACCTAATTTATCTACAAAATATTTAGGGAATTCATTATAGTATTCTAACACTCTAATGTTAGTGTAAATCAAAGATGATTCACTGAAAAAACATTACATAAGTCAGGAGGTAGCGACATTAATATTTTACTTCAAATCAGGATTAGACTGTTGGAGTAGGTGTCCTGACTGTCCCCCATTTACTTACCAAAATCACAGAACTATAGTATAATTAAGATCTGAAGGGTTCTTTGGAGTTCCCTAGACCAGTGCCTTGGTTGGAGCAGGTCCATTTGAATCAGGTTGGTAATGGTTTTGCCCAGTCAAGTTTTCAAAATCTCAAAAAATGGAGATCCCACAACCTTTCTGGGAAACCTGACCCAGTGACAGCTGGCCACTTCCATGGTCAGAAAAAGTTTTTATTTTTATCGAGCTAGAATTCCCAGTTTCCAACTCCTGTCTGTTGTCTTTCATCCCAGCATTGCATGAAGGAGACTGATCTTTTTTCTCTACAACCTCCCAGTTGCTAGTCAGACAGCAATAAGATTCCTCGTGAGATTTCTCTTCTCAAGGATGAACAAACATGTATTTTTCAGCTTCTCCTCACACATCATGTGCTCCAGCTGCCTCCATCACACTCACTCCAGCAAGTCAAAATCTTTCTTGTATCAAATGGACATAGTAATTCAGCAGTGATGTCAGAAGTGCTGAGCAGAGAAGAAACACTTGTTTTGATCTATTGGCTACATTCCTGTAATACAGTTCAGCCACCTTTGCTGACCAGGTGCACAAGTGACTTTGTCAACCTGTTGTCCAATAGGACCCCCAGGCCCTTTTCTGCAAAGCTGCTCTCTAGTCAGTTGGCCTCCAGCCTGCACTGCTTGAGGGGAGGGAGGGACACTTGTATTTGCCTTTGCTAAGCTTCATAAAGTTCCTGTCAGACCATTTTTCCAGCCTGTTGAAGTTCCTCTGAACAGTAGCCATAGCCTCTAGAATATCAACTGCTCCCTCCAATTTGATATCATCCATAGACTTGCTGAGAGTACCCCACTGTCCAGATCATTTATTAAGACATTAAACAGTATTGTCCCTAGCACTGATCCTTAAGGGAGACCATTTGTTTGACCAGTTGGACTTTCTTCCTCTGATCAATCTTCTTTCGGCTAATCAGTCCAGACAATTTTCTAGTCGTATAATTGTTCACATATCCAGTCCTTATCTCATCAGTCTGGCTAAAAGGATGTGGTGGGAGACCATAACAAAGACCTGGCTAAAGTCTGAACATACCCTACCCACCAGTCTTTTCTTGACCACAAAGCCAGTCGTCTCATCATACAAGGCAGCCATGTTGATTGGGAATGATTTGCCCTTGGCAAATCCATGCTGGCTGTTCCCAATCACCTTCTTGACTTTGCCATGTTTGGAAATGGCTCCCAGGATTATTTGTTCTACAGCCTTACAGAGGACTGAAGTTTGGCTGGCTGGCCTGTAGATCCTCTGTTTCTCTCTCTTATCCTCTTTTCAGATGGGTACAACATTTGTCTTTTTCCAGTCTGTACTTTGTTTGCATCAGGAAATACCCTGATAAACATCAGACTTGAGCACTTTTCCAATATCAGTATGATATGGATTATTTCTGGATGAATCCAGAAGCTGTGCTTCAGGAGTGCACCTAACGTATTCCAGCTGCTAATAGGTCCTCGGTTCACAGAACTACAATAGAGCTACTTCAGATTAAAACCTCCAAAATGCACATGGTGTTGCAAATCCAGGCCCCAGCATCAGATACTCCCTAAGCAGTTGTGATTCATTGTTTGCTGATATTACTCTGCTAGACACAAATTTGATTTACCTTCTGTTTCAAAAAAATTTAGTCAGGAAATTCTGAATGAAATAAATTGAATTAATTTTGTGATAAAAGAAATAAGCATAATATCTTAGATTAATAAGTTATTCCACACATTCATCATGCTATATGTGAGTGAGTGCATTTATTAATAAAATTTAAGCTGTGTGAATTAGAAACATATGACCTCAAGGATATGATGCATTGTGAGTACTATCACTTGTTTGAAGATGTTCAAGTATATTCATTGTATCATATAAGGTCACTGTAATTTCATTCTAACTGTAATATTTTTAAATTTAAATTGTTATTGTCAATACTATCAATTCATCTCATTTTAGTACTGAATTTACAATTCAAAACAACAATGGCTGTTTTTTCTTGCAATTAGTCTTAATGAAAATTAATTTTTTTGTTGTTCTTTATTTATTAGGAACAAGCTTTTCTCCATTATTTCTTCTCCAGTTTATCTTTATTTATAATAAATTGAAAGAATTTATTTATAAATAATTGAAAAAGTAAGTAAAATTTCCAAATCTTGAGGCACCCATGAATGGTTTTGTTACACTGTGTGTCTGGATATTGAGGGGAGGGGCAGAATTTTTCTGCACTCAATAATTTCTTATTTTCAGTTAATAGTCTGAGCTATGTAAACTTTAATAGCAAACCTCAAATACTGCCTAAGTAAAATGGTTCTAAAATTTTATGTTCAGATACCACGTCTGCATTCAAAGTGAATGACCCATTTGTTCTTATAGCCTAAGTTTTTCCTGCTTATAGGTTAATCATATAGGATTGAGTAAATCTCCCTCATCTACAATAATCTTGTAGAACTCAATTTTATTTAGTCCTGTGCCAACCTGCTAAAAAGATTACTTGTTCTTAATTTCATAGATATCTTCTCTTAACCTTAAAAAAGAATCACGACAATTATTATGCACTCAATCAGAGCCAGGGGAGTTATACTAATTGATTTGCTGTTTCAGGTCACAAAACGTGAAATCCTGGGGTTTAATAGTACATGAAAATTCTTTCAGTATTCTCTTCACTTAGAAAATTCTGGAGGATTTAGGACTTTTGAGGTGTATTCTATAAACACTAGACTTGAGCACTTTTCCAATGTCAACAGGTCTTCCGACCTAGCTTTATGTTACAAGGCATATTGACTAATACAAACTGATTTCACAGTATTTGACTCTATGCAGTACATCTATATTGCCTTAAGACAAATGTGTTTCAATTTAAAGAAAGCCTATTCTCAATGATTTACATGAAAGAACACCATGAAAACAAAATAAATAAGTTTTAAAAGTCTGCATTAGTCTGACTAAACTTATGTACATCTTTGCCATTTGAAACAATTTATCCTAGGGGAAGATTATTAAAATTTGGAGATCTGTTGGCTGTGATAAGGAGAAAAGATTTCCTTCTATTGGTGTTAACTAAATGTGTGTCTCAAGGCAGTCTTAATCACAGCACATCACAGTGTTTCTTTCAAATGGATAGGAAATAAGACTACATGAAACTGTCCAAAGTGCTTTGAGAAGTACATAACGAGGATTAACAGTTTAAATATTCCCTTGCATCTTGAGTTCACGTAACTCAGACCTTCAGACTCTACCTTCCCACTAAACTGAACCATTTCCAACCTTCAATCATTTTCAACCTTACAAGCTGTACAACTATGAGCACTTAAGTTTTGTCCTCTACACCTCCCCAACACACTGCAAAATTCTGAAAATTGCTGCAGAACAATATCATTGTTTAATATTATTCAATTTTTTAATTGATATCTTTGAATGACACTGTTTCCAACTCAGAAGAGATTATGAGGCTTAAAAACACCTCAGAAACCTTTGATACTATAAGCTAATAAGCTGTTTTATAGCATTACACTAAAAAAGCAGGCTAAATTTGGAAGCAGTGTGTACCCATTAGAAATGTATTCAGAACAGCCATATCTGGGGAAAAAAAACCACACCAGTGATAGTGGGATGTCACCAAACCCTTAGAACTGGTTTAAGTCAGCTGCAACTAAAGCCACTGATTATGGTGTAAATGAAGCAAAGCCAACACTAAGTGTTTTCAAAGGCTTAGGCTAGTGCCTAAATGTATCATTACTCTTTCAAATCTTGAAATAGTGAACACATAGTACCAATAAACAGAGATGTTCTACCACTCCTCAGTCAGAAGACCTGACTCATGCATACTCTTTAATTTGAAGGGTCTCTTTCTCTGGAGACGTTGGTAAATTAGACAGAAAAAAATGTAAGATTTTTACCTCTCCTTTCAGTAAACAGAACATGTAATTTTAGCAGCATAATTATAGAGAAGCTAAACAGGTGTCATGGTACCAGGCCAGGTCATCTGAAATATCCTTAAATACTAACCAAAGCAAAGCAGACAGAAGATCAAGGCTTAGCTTTCAAGTTACAATTATAAACACAAAACGAGTTCTTCTTAATTTTGTAGATACCAGGTCTGCATACAGCATTAGCCATTTTCCAGTACATTTCCATTAGTAATGTCTTTGCTGATTAGTTTTTTTCTAAATTAGCATGTTTATCCATTAGCATATCAATATTGCTGCCAACCATCCTCTTAATTTTTAGTTTTCTTGTTGCAACAAAAAATTGCCAATAAAAGCAAGCTTTACTTGAAGTCTTAATTAAGTCTAGTACAATTCTTTTTTATTTCTTTTTTTTAAGCTTTTTTTAATAATACTGTGTAATATTTACTCAGATTATAGATTTGCTTTGCTCAATAACACCACTCACTCGAATAAACAAAAACTAAATGTTTTGGTTTGGCACCAACAGAAAGTATAGTATTTTGCTTAGTTAGGAGACATTCCAATGAAAGCCTTCCTTAAAAATCAGAAAGTCAATGTCATCACAGTCAAAATTGTTTTACAGCCGTTCTGAATTTCATCTTAAGAGGCAGTAACAGGTAAAGAAGAGACTGTTACACATAAACATAGTAAGACCTGTACTGATCTCCACATTGTCTTACAATAGTGCTCCCATATTAACCTGCATATAAGTATCTGATCAATGTCTTGCATACAAGAGAAGGATCAAGCCAAATTCTTCCAAAACATTATTTTTGTTCATATTCATGTTTTGTATCATACGTTATTTTTTTCATTGCATTGATATGTTCAATTGTATTAATTTAAAGTCAGTCACAGCAGAATAGCTAAGACTACGTTTAAGAGAAGTATACAGAGAGCTGGCTTGAACATAGAGCAATGCCAGCTTCTACTGTTGACACTGTTATTCAGGACAGATACTCTTGTCTGACATAATTAAATCTTGATGGTAATTATTTCTGCTGATTCCTGGTAGACTGCCGCTGAAGATATGCTTATCCACTTTCAAACACACTATCTTATTAAACTAAATCCATGCCAGTAATTACAAAGCTGCACTTTTTAAATTTGGAGTTTTCTAAAAGTGTTTAGAAATGAGAAGATAAAGCTTTCCCTAAAATAATCCCCTGTGTTTCAAATCCAGGAGAATTCAGACAGTGCCTGGAACTCCAACATTTGACAAGAGAAAAAGAAAGAAGGCAAGTTTGTGTGTGCACAGTACAAGCTGTGGAGAACTTTTTGTTTCATAACTCAGCAGGTGAATTTTTATTAAAGTTATATGAAAATGTTAATTCTCACTGTTTGTTGCCATCTTCTTCAAATAACAAGAACCCCTCAGCCTTCTTGTTAATATAATTCATATGAAATTGGCATTACCTATTTTATTTCACTTAATGACAATGGGAGATGGAGAGACTTCAGATGTGGTCATACTGAGTCATTATTTCTTTTTACTTCATAAGGATATCAAAACATGACAAAAAATAAGTAAGGAATAAAGTTCAGAACAAACATAGAAACCAAATACATTCTGAGTTATTTCTGAGACTCCTAAGTTGGATAAGAAAAGTAAGATCAGATCTGCCTCAGATGCCTCAATATTATTAATAAAGATTACCTTTAAGCTTTTCCAGTATTCATATCTAAGAACATAAAATATTTTCACAATACAAGTACATTTACCATGAGCAAATGTTTAAACAAAAGAACTAGGAATTTTAATGAAGCACCCTCAGGAAAATGTTTAAACTTTGCCCTTAAGTTTACTTTGTTCACTAATAGGCTTCTATTTCTAGTACTGAGTAGGAAGGATAGGTTCAATGTGTTAATAAGAAAAAGTAATAATATTTAATTAATTCTGGCTGAACACACATGGTTTAATATACTTGGCAATATCATTCTATCACATGATATGATAATTTAATGGAACTTTTTTATTTAAATTGCTGGCAAGTTTATGAAATTATAAAGCAAATAGGCCATGCACTTGGGTGTAATTGACTGTATAAATGTTTTTTATACTATACTGTTGGCAAATTAGCCAATCCCTGTCACAGAATCAATTATTATCTAGCTGTATTCTGCAAACACAATAGCAGAAATACAGCTTTTATAGAAAAAAAATCCACTACAATTGTTAATCTTACATTGTGCATCTTCAAGTCAGACAATAAACATTCATACGCTGTCTAATCATCTTACAATAATGCTGCTGCCAAATGAGTGCACATTTAAAGATTCCTTGCTGTTGAAGGAATTTCTTAACTGGAGGTGGTGTTTTTGTTTTTATTTGACTTTCCCTCTTCAGATCAGTGAAGTGAATAATACATATGTCAGTAACTGAAAAGATATAAGGCTTGATTGCATGACTGAAATTTCAGAAGCTACTTAAGACACCTGGACACTCAGTTTCCCTTGGTGCTGCATCCTCTCTAACACCCTACTAATGACAACTTTGATAATCTGAGTACTGTAGCAAAAATTACAAGATGTATTCTCCATGTTTTTGAAGCATGCTGATGTTAAAGAGATCGGTGGGGTATTCTGAATGAACTAGACATTGAAAACATTCCTTTCTAGTTTCCATAATATTAAGAGTTAAGAACATAGAATCATAGAATGCATCGGGTTGGGAGGGACCTTTAAAGGTCATCTAGTCCAACTGCCTTCAGTAAGCAGGGACATCTTCAACTAGATCAGGTTGCTCAGAGCCCCATCAAGCCTGACCTTTTATGTCTCCAGGGATGGGGCTTCCACCACCTCACTGGGCAACCTGTTCCAGTGTTTCACCATTCACACATTAAAGAAGTTCTTCCTAATGTATAATCAAAATCTACTCTGCTCTAGTTTAAAATCCTTGCCTGTCGTCCTATTGCTATGTCCCCTTATAAACAGTCCCTCCTCAGCTTTCTTGTAAGCCCCCTTCAGGTACCAAAAGGCTGTTATGAGGTCCCCCCAGAGCCTTCTCTTCTCCAGGCTGAACAACCCCAACTCTCTCAGCCTATCTTCATAGGAGATGTGCTCCAGCCCTCAGATCATTTTTGTGTCCCTCCTCTGGACCTACTCTGACAGTTCCACGTCTTTCTTGTGTTGAGGCCTTCAGAGCTGGACCCACTACTCCAAGTAAGTTCTAACCAGAGCAGAGAAGAGAGGTAGAATCACCTCCCTCAACCTGCTGGTCACACTTCTTTTGATGCAGTCCAGGATGCAATTGGCCTTTTGGGCTGCAAGCGCACATTGTTGGCTCATGCCCAGCTTTTCATCCACCAGTACCTCTAAGTCCTTTTTCCATGGGGTTGCTCTCTATCACATCATCCCCCAGCCTGTATTGATAATGAGACATGCCCCTTGCAGGGGCCCCTTGCCCATGCAGGACCTTGCACCTGGCTTTGTGGAACCTCATGAAGTGCACATAGGCCCACTTCTCCAGCTTGTCCAGGTCCCTCTGGATGACATCCTGTCTCTCTGGCATATCGAGTGCATCAGTGAGCTTGGTGTAATCTGCAAGCATGCTTAGGGTGCCCTCGATCCCACTGTCTATGTCATTGATGAAGATATTAAACAGCACTGGTCCCAGTACAGACTCCTGAGGATCACCACTTGTCACCCAAGATATTTGTCTCTTATATATGTCTGCCAATGAGTAGGCCATATCTGGATTAGATGCAGTGTTTATTATAAGAACTTATCGATAGTTTAAAAATAGAAACAAAGATGAACCTGCTATGCTAAGGAATTCAGAATCTGCTGATCTTGAAGACTACATCAAAAGCATAGCGGTTCTGAGCAAATAAGAGTCAATAAGTCTGGACTGCCACATAACCAGCATTGCTTCTCGTTTCTACACCCCAGCTGTGCAAGGTCTGGGATCAGCAGTTGTATGGACTGTACGGACTATATGAACTGAGCAGCTACAAGCAGTTTCATAAGGCAGATGTAACAGTACTTCTGTTCACTGGAAAGAAACTGATTGCAAACCTAGGCAGATGGTTTAGTTCTACTTATGAATGTTTCCATGTACCCATATGTGGGTTTTTACACTATGAGCTGCACTATAGCTACAAAGTGAAGGATGTTCACTGTCACCCAGGTGCACGAAACTGCCACTCATGTAAACATCCTTCAACTAGCTCATGTACCAAAACAGTTCAGGTATTACAGCAGACAGCAGAAGCCCACCAGAACACTGACAGGTTCTTGGCAGCTGAAGCCCACATTGATATGTGAGGCTTCAGAGTCTACAGAGACTCAGAGACCCGGGCTACATGATTTAAAGCTTTCTCAGGGATGCCTGCGCATACCTGTGAACAGATGCATTGTAGATATCCCCAGCACTCTTAATGACATGCAGAAAGCAAGTTGTTTAGGGCTTTGAAAGGCTCTGCAATTCTTTAATGTATCTTTACAGCACTTATGTGGGAAACTACCACCATCCAGCTGAGAGTCATCAGAAATATTCTGTTGTTCTAGGGCTTCAAACTCAGCACTCTCAGTCTCAGCTCCATTATTTACCTAGACGTTATTCTTGCCATGGAACCAAATTACTGATACCAATTTGAAAACAAATCTGCCAAAAGGGAAGGTATCAACCATGTGCTTCTGTCTTAGAATCAGCCCCACTGAGGACACTCATGAATATATTGTATAATTTCTTATGAAAACGAACAATGATCCAGCTAGTAGTCCTCATAATAGTACTGTTTCCTGTAGTTTCTAAGCAAAGGAGTTATCTACGAGTGTCCACTTCTGCATTTTGTTGCATTAAAGGCTTACATCAAGAACTTCCCTGACTTCAAGTGCCCTTGCATGTGATGGTCCCATTCAAACCGTGCAGGGTTCTAAGCTTCGGGCTCTGATCTGAACTCAGATCTGGAGACTGGACGTAGCATTTTGTTCTGGATCCTACTTTCCCATAAATGTTAAAGTTACAAGTCTGAGGCGAAATTCTGTCCAGAGCTTCTCAAACTAAAACTATGAAAAGAGTAGGTATCATTTTACTGAAAACAAGTTTGTTTTACTTAGCAAAAAAGGATGGGAAAAAGTGGAAGGTTTCTGTCAGAACCAGAATTGTTCAAATTTGTTCTTAGTCTTGTTCTACTTCCTTACTCTGTTCAATTCCCCTTGATTGCTCCTAGTAAAAAATTATCACCTTTATTTTATTCTACTTTAATATTCTTACTTGTTGGTGATGTAATTTCGAACTCTTGTGTCTGAAAATGTAAAGGAAGAAATATATCGAGTTTGGGGACTAGAAGTTGTTAGTCATACTAAACGTACAACTGAAGTTTTAGAAAGAGCTGCACCACTCACAATTACTAAAATGTAAACCTCTGGCTGTGTGATTCATTCAGTACTAAGAATCTCGGGTATAATAGCAGCATGCTGGACTATAGTTTTTAAATTACAGTATGGTTGGGACATCTTACAGAATAACTTAAAGCAGAGTTAAAAAAACATATTGTGAGAGTATTATCAGTAAATATAAAAGAGATTAGGGTACGGTAGGTGCATGCAAATGTAAGATCTAAATTTCAGATTTTTCTTCTGGGACACAGAAATTAGGTTTGTTTTAACAAATGAGTGTCACAGTGCATGTTAAACCTGTTTAAAAATAAACCCCTATCCTTCTCCCCCAAAACAAAACCAAAACCAAAACCACAAAATGATCATTGTTTCATTGGATAGAAAATAGTGAAGAAATTAATGTAAAGACTCAATGGAAATTGCAGATCTTGGACAAGAAATGTTTCAAAGAAAACAAATAAAAATGCAAAGAGAAGATCAACAACCTGTTCAGAACCTGTTGTGAGCTCTTTTATAATGACAGAATAATGCTGGCCAGTGCTTGGTTTTGTTTAGGTTTGTGTCCTTTAGGAGAAGAAACTGATAAGTCAGGTGTATTCATTAGAGCAGTCTTTCTTAATTCTAAAAAACATAGTTATAAAATCCTGCTTCTCTGAGTGCAGTGGGGGGAAAAAAAACACCCACAACAAAGCATATCCTTGTTATCCACATGAAAGTCTGCTTCTCCAGCAACTTCTATGTTCAAGAGGCTATCTGTGCTTAGTTAGTCCAGAGATGGTCCTAAACAAGACTTTAATCATGATCATTTACACAAAACTATGCCGCTTGTCTGGAAAAATGCTTTTCTCTTGAAAAGGACAAATTTCAGGATACAACATGCGATGATAATCCAGAAGGAAGATTGCAAGGTTTGTTCCAGCAGACAATTGGGATCTCATAAAATATTTTTGTACCTCTTCACTTCATGTGCATGGTGGAAATAATTTCCAGCAAGAAGATGGTGGAAATTTTAAAAACTAAGGGAACGTAGGCAATTTTGGGATGCATTTTCTGAATATCGTGCATATTTGAAAGAATTTTACCAGAAATTAAAAATTA
>NW_010172645.1:0-42938 GCF_000695765.1 Mesitornis unicolor | reverse complement strand
CTTTCATAAAAGTGTTTCTATTAGACACTGAGATATAAAAAGTCGTCCTCTTTTGAAAGCTGGAAAAGAAAAAGAACATAACACAACGTGAACATGCTACACATGCGAATGTTAAAGTTCAAATAGTTCATGTTGTGTTTATGTTTCAATGATAAAGCAACCATCTATGAAATCCTGCTTTACTTTTTCTTGTCTTTAAATGAGTGGGAGAGTTATAAATAAAATGTTTAAGGAGGTGTATAAATAAATTGGTATTATTAGGTGTCATAATTAAGGTGCCCATTGCTGTTCCACACACATTTACATAATTGTCAGTGCTAAAATGAAAATAATTGTTTGTCAGAATTGCTTCTGTTAAGGTTGATATTTCCTTACTTCATATAGTTTAATCTAAGTATTTGTTTAGAAAATATTCTAAACTCTGGGCATAAAATGACTACACGCAAGCCAAAATCTCCACAGATGAACCAGTGAACAAAATTTACCACCTTGGAATTCGAATAAAATATCTTGCCTGGTATCTTGTAAAACCTCTTTCGCATAGTGGCCAAACTCTGAATGTTTTCAATGTCCTGGATGAGATCTGTGCATGATATGCAACTAACTGCTCTTCAAATCAGAAAGGCTAAACACTTCTTGGTTAATAAGAAATTAGAATTACAGGAAAAAAAAAACAACAACTTTAGAATTGCTTTTAGAGTTTTTTTCTTTTATAAGTTGAACTGCTTGCAATATTCATGAACACTAGAATACACTTATACAAGTATCAAGAAGCAGAGAACTGAGCCATGTGCCAGTTCATGTAATGCAGCTTTTAGACTACTTTAGAGAAGTAACTCAGATTTAGGCTTAACCAGTATATGACAGTGAGTATTGTGAATACTTACAGTTTCGTTTTATAGAGTAACAGACTAATCTGATATATTAAGTCCAAACGTTTTTATCCAAAGAAGAAATGTTTTAGCAAAACTATATTATTTAGAGCTAAATGGTTTTGTATTAGTATAAAGCAGTATTTGAGCACAGCCGCAATAATTTAAGATACTGGCACATGTGTGTAGGAATAACATATTTTATAAACCCTCTAAGATCCTTTAGAAACAATGGAAGAAATTATTCATACAGTTGCTTTGACTTTTATTGCCCTTAATCTACTCCTACCCCTCAAAATTTCTCTGTTTCTCAAATTAGAAGATAAAGTTCTCCAGGACAGAAGTAATGCATATTGTGCATTTAAACAGTCTCCCAGTTTTGAGATATTTATTTTAACCATGGATCTAAGGCCATAATCAAATTACAATTAAAAAAATAGCTCTATAGCAGATGAAGTTTTATAGGGGGAGAAAGGATAGGTAAGTTACAGTGTTCTGTTCCCTTCACTATTAATATAATCTTCACATCAGAGGGTTGAAGAAACTCACCATCAATATCAGAGTTAGATCCACACGTCTGTACATCACCAAAGATTTATTTTTAAGTAGTCAGCAGATGAAAAATGTAAGAAATGAAAGAAAGAGATTGGAAGATTTACACTTTACATACATATTATATATATACACACACGTGTGTTTATTGTTTGTATATGTATATATTTAAAGAGATGGAGGTATATTTCTTCTTTTGAACACTTTGCTCCTAAGAAAACTGTTCTGTCTCTTCTTTTGTAATGCAAGAATGGGTCTGCCATGGGCAGTAACAAGAAAAATTCAGCATGACCTCCATTTCTTGCGTAATAGTGAAAAAAGGGGCCTTACTGAAGAAACATGCATCCATTCTTTTGATTTTGTTTCTCTAAGAATATCATTATATTTTCATCATTGAGAGTGGAGAATAAACAATCAAACCCCTTTAATTAAGTCCAGCAAATTCCTCTTCTCACATGAGTAATTAACCTTTTAAAATGTAAACTACCCTTCTTAGCAGGAAAAAATCTAAATATATACACTCAACCAAACTGTTCTGTGATTTGATTGTTCAATTAAACAATATAATTTCAAGAGTTGAACACAATATTTAAATTCTTTCCCATATTTTACAGTTGATCTACTTGTAACCATGTCAATGGTGTTATGAAAAGCCATCAAAGCCAATTTTGATTGACTAAGAATAGGGATTGCATCAAGCTCTTAAATATCCTGCTTCCACATGGAGTCTCTCTAGCTTTAATAGAACTAAGCTTTCTGTGCACTAGAAGATTATCATAATTTTAAATACTCAAACTTAACCAACTTGAAAATCTCTCAAGTGGTAAGGGTCTTGGAAAAAAAAGATGGGACAGAGAAAAAATAAATTCTAGGCACTCGCAAGAACTGTGCTTGCTAGGCCTTTCTGATTGGTTTTATACAAACTGTTCTACTAGCCCTTCCAAATTACTTCTGCTATTGATGTAGGCCTAGCTTGACTTACAGTTTTTACTGTGGAGATACACCAGGTCTCCAGTTTTACAGGCACAGCGCTAAAAAAGTACTGTCAGAAAAAAGCATCCTCGAACATCCCTCTAGTGACTTTTTTACCCAAGAGCCCTCTACAGAGAAGATTTTGCTTCTAGTTCTTTCATGCTCCAAATAGGCTTTCATCAGCAATTGGAAACAATCTTTTCCCATGAGGAAAGGGAAAGATGAGAGAGAAAAAAAGTTTGCAAGGCAAATGGAGTTTAGCCTATTTTGTGGGTCTTGAAGGTAAGGAAAACTCATATGGGCTTAATTGGAACTTGGACAAGAGGAAACCTGGACAGAATATTGTCACTTTGTCACAGTAAATTATTTTAAAATTAGAAAGAATGAATCTTCATGTAAAAATCGAAACCAGAAAGATATCCAGCTGAAAACTGGAGAAATATATTTCATATATCACAGAGATGTTGTCTGAAAGCATCTGGATGTCATCTAGCACAAGATCCCACTGAGAGCATGATTACTGTCAATACTTGATCAGGTTAGACATGGTTTTGCCTAGCTGAGTCTTGAAAACCTCCAAGGATGGAGATGCCATGGTCTTTGTAAACCATTCCAGTTCCATGCCACTCACCTAGAGATTTTCCTAATGTCCAGCTGGAACTTTTCAAACTCCATTATCTTTATAATTCCTATTCAAGCTGCTGTAGGCTTCAGTTACACCTCTCTTTAGCAACTGCTCCACCATATTAAGTAAAACCAGCTCCCTCAGCCTCTTCCAGTAGGTCATGTACACAAGAACCGTAATCATATTAAGAAACCTCTGCTGGACCCTCTCTGAATTCTCAACATCCTTCCTGAAAGAGAGGAGCTATGACTGGACAGGCACAGCCCCACCAAAATCAGAACTTCTAGATGTTATTTTTTTAACTGTTTGTTTGTTTGAAACCTAAACCCATAAGTGCCTTTCAAGTTGTCATGAGACCCCAAATGGTACTCGGGTAGGTTCAAAGGTTTCAAACTTGCATCATTTTAAGATTGGTAATAGAAATGAACTTGGTAAATTCTCTTAATTTTCAGCTTGCTTGATAATCTGGGTTGACAAGCAACCCCAGCTGCCACTGCAGCAAGCTCTGCCCCACCGGGGCTGGTGATGCCTCTGCCCTGGTGGCCTTGTGGCATCTCAGCCCTCAGCTTGCAACTCCTCATCCTGCAGGCAGCATCTGGTCCTCATAGTGTCCTGACTCCCCATACTCATGGGAAAACCTCTGAATTTTTGCATGAGACTCAAAGCAGCTCTGAAAAGCCTTCGAGATGTGACAGAGGTCCTAGTGGGGATCTGCGGTCTTTCCTACAGGAGAAGGTTGTAAGAGTTTTGTTGTGGAAAGTGAAAAGCCATGTTGACATGAGGATGGCAACTTCAATTTTCCTCCAAATTATCTTTCTTATCTCTGTCATAATATGTGAAATCACTCTTTCTTAAACTGAGAAACACTTAGAACTTAAGACACAGTACAGACCTCCGCAGAAATGAAGTTATGACTTCCTTGTCCTTGTTTATGGGGAAAATACCATGCTTTCAATTCTTTCTAAATATGTAATAGTAAGACTGTAAGTTCCCTAAGGCAGAAACAGTCTTTCATTATGCTTTTGTATAGTACCTTGTAAAATGGCACCACACTTTCTGCAGGGAGTACTCTAACAAAATGAATAAGTAATACTTCCAGAAAACACATCAAACACAGACTATGCTGCATCACCTACTGCATGGAACATCAAAATTGCTAAAAATGTCAACAGAATTAACTTGCAGGATACCCTGGCAGAAGGTAACATGGAAGCAAGCAGTACATCTTCCTGAAAAATGTTGGAGATATGTACTCTAAAGCATTAAAAATGACATATTTTATTTATGAGTAAAAAAAAGTAAGGTGTGGCTTGTTGGTAGTTGATTATTAAATAGAGGAATATTAAAAAAGACATTGCTATATATGTGTAATTATTATATGAATTGAGTGAAAGCTAACGTTTGTAAATGTACTTCTATAAAAATAAATTTGAATGGATAAGTTATCTGTTTGAAGGCACTTAGGAATGTTCTCTAAATTATATCAATATTTCTTTAATTATGTTTAAGATAAAGGTTACTACAAAAAAAGTCTGCAATACCAAGTAGTCCATCTTGGTCAATTTTTCCCATGTGAGTAATAAATCCTCCCTATTTGCCAACTCAGCCAACAGATATGCTTGATCGAGTCAGGAGAATTGATAGTCTCTTTGTAAAAATCTATTACAGACCAGATCAGCATGTCCACAATCTCAGGGTTCTGCATCAACTCTTTTCTTCCACTGAAATGACCTCACTTGTGAATGAATAAGGTATTTTATCAGATTGGTAAACAGAACTTACATTTATATTTGTTTTGCTTTTTTGTCCAAATTATTGACTAATAGTTAGCTTAAGGAAAGGGCAGAAGATCCCTTCCCTCAACAGAAGACCAAACTGTGATGCTTTTTAAATTGCCATCCATCTCCTCTATGAAAGTACTAAACACTAGTAATTCAAACCTAGAATATCTGGAACAGAAATACATCATCAGCCCAACTCATATAATAAGCAACATGTTGTTTGAAGCACTCAATAGTATCATAAATTATGCCCAGCTCATCCACTGCCACCTGAAAGCCCTCCTTGGGTTGGGGCTTCTACTTCAGTTCTCTTCTCTTTAATATTGCCTTGCCCAACACTTTTACATATAGATGAGGTTGCTCGCCAAAGAAAGTGTTGAGTGTTATGAGAAGGGGAAACTCATTTTTAAAAATAGGTAAGCCAAGATACCAAAAAAGAATAACAGAAGACATAGAATTAATAGAGTCTACTATTGATAATATCCTTTAACTAGGAAAGCATAAAGTCCTATGCTATTCTGAAAGGGCAACCTCTGATGACAGGAAGTTATTGGCATTTTCAGCTGTGTTGGCTTTATCACATCTACTCTACTTAGTAAGTGTGACGGACAATTCATGTCAGGGATTTCTATGTCATTCAGGCTGATGGGGTTTAGAGATGATATATATTTCTTGCTTCAGTTGGGAACAAAGTGTACAAAGAAATTGCGTGGTCACACTGTTCAAAGTTAAATGCAGACCAGAGAAAAAAAAGTTAATGTGCCTGACTGCAGTATTTGCTCTTAGCATGCAGTTGCAAGCTTTGAAAGTCCCGTTTAAGTATCTCTTTTTTAAGATAAATACCTATTAAGTAATGTATATGCACAAGCTGAAGTGTTAAATGGTTTGTTGAAACCTATTAGAGTACACAAGATGATAAACATAAATTATAGCTAATATACTGCACCAGTGATTTTTAAACATAAAAATTACTGACACTGTAAAAACACACTTGAGTCATCGTAGCAGCATAATAGCACTAATCCATGTTTATCCAACCGTGCACTTTTCAAAAACAACACAAACCTCTAATAAATGCTTTGGCTTCACCTTGACAACTTATATGGGTTATTGCCTCGTTCATGCCTGGATAACCATGTGTTATGACTTAAATGTTCCTTAATATCAATTTATGCCTTGAAGAAAAAGGATTGAATAACATAGTGTACATATGGTTCAATTTATTACAGCAAAACAATCATTTTAGTTTGAAGATATTTTCTCATGGTGCATATCATAGAAATCTTATTCAATAGAGCTCTCAATAAACCAGATTTTTTATGTCACAATAAATGAAACTAAGGCAGCTAATTGTTGCTAAGATTCTAAATAGATGAGTCTATTTGGCTTTCTTGTCAATCAAGAAATAAATTCCTTAACACTGGTATTTCTGGATTCTAATGTCTCTAATTGGATTTTACACTATCTGATTAATGATGTAGTTTATAGACTACTGTAAAAAAAACCCTGATACTTAAAAAGTGGAAGAGGAAATTGTGGGCTGTCAGCATTTATGGAAAAGGCCAAGACAAAGGCCAAGACAACATTGAGTAATTTAGTGTTTTTGCAAAATGGCAACAAAAAGCATAAAACCTGGTCAATGATGCCTCATTTGTGGTGCTCTTGGTGTGTGTCTATGACACCTAAAAGTACCCCAGAGTTCTATTCTGAAAAATATGAAAATATGCAATAGTTTGTACTGAAAATGGATTGCCATTTTAGGAAATTACAAGACCAAAAAGAAATTCAGATTTAATTTAGAACCAAAAGCAATGTGTAAGCTTAATATTCAAGCAACAGACCGGTGATAAATAAAACTCTTACAGAAACAGGTATAAGCACAAGGCAGAAAGAACACAGCAAAATATCTTTCTTAATTTTGCAGCACTCATTTTTCCTGCCAGCCTCATTTTCATGAACTTTCCACATTTTCAAAAGATGTTTATAATCTTTCAGTCAAAATATCTTTTTATTGATGAAGATATGGCAATTCTAAAATAATTGTGGCTGCAGACATAGAAGTACGTCTGTTATGCAGTCTCTATTATAAGGTGAAGCAGACTGACTATAAACTAATTATTACTAAACAATTATTACAGTAGGAAAAGCAATGGCTGTGGGCATTATAGCTCTTGTTATGATGACGAGTGTCACAATAGTCAGGTCTTAAATAACCAATAGGATAGGATAGGATAGGATAGGATAGGATAGGATAGGAATAGTTTAGTTGGAAGGGACCTGCAACAATCATGTAGACCAACTGTCTGACCACTTCGGACCTGACCAAAAGTTAAAGCACATTATTAAGTGCACTGTCCAAATGCCTCTTAAACACTGACAGGCTTGAGGCAATGACCACCTCCCTAGGAAGCCTGTTCCAGTGTTTGACTGTCCTCTCGATAAAGAAATATCTCCTAATGTCAAGTCTGAACCTCCCCTCACAGAATCACAGAATTATTGAGGCTGGAAAAGACCTCTGAGATAATCAAGTCTGGCCTATGACCTAACACTACCACATCACATAGACCACAGCACTAAGTGCCACATCCAGCCTTTCCTTAAACACCTCCAGGAATGGTGACTCCACCACCTCCCTGGGAAGTCCATTCCAATGTCTGATCACCCTCTCCATGAAAAAGCACTTTCTAATACCCAGCCTAAACCTCCTCTGGCGCAGCTTCAGGCTATGCCTTCTCGTCTTGTCATTAGTTGCCTGGGATGGCTTGAGCCATTCTCATGCATCCTGCGCTGAAGAAAGAATCAGCACCTCCCTCTCCACTTCCTCTCCTCAGGAAGCTGCAGACAGCAATGAGGTTGCCCCTCATTCTCCCTTTTTCTCCAAACTAGACAAAACCAGTGTCCTCAGCTGCTACGCCCCTCCTTTTAGTGGGCAGACCAATACAGGCAACACTGTGGTCAGTGTCTGCTACAGACTACTTGGTTCTTAAGAAGGAGATGAGACCTTCTTAAGACAACTAGAAGAAGCCTTATCTTCACAGATCTTGATCCTCAGGTGGAAATTTAACCACCCTGAAATTTAACCACCAACCCACCTGCAGGAGCCACACAGCAAGGCAGAAGCAATCCAGGAGGGTTCTGGAGTCCATTGGTAATAGCTTCCTAACAGAGGTGATTGAGGAGCTGACTACAGGAGATGTTCTGCCAAACCGGACTCTTATAAACAAAAAGAACTCATCAGGGATGTGAGGGTCCAGGACAGCCTTGACTGCAGTGACAATGAGATGGTGGAGGTCAGCACTGTGAAAGGAAGGAGCAAGACAAACAGGATCACAACCCTGGATTGTCAGGAGGGCAGATTTTGGCCTATTTACAGAGAGACTTGGAAGAATCCCCTTGGAGAGAAGGGGGATCCAGGAGAGCTTGAAGCATATGATGTACAAGCAGAGGCTGAGATAGCTGGAACTGTTTAGCTTGGAGAAGGCTCAGGAGGATCTCATCAATGTTTATAAATACCTGATGGGAGGGAATAAAGAAGATGAAGGCACATCAGTGGCCTTCTCAGTACTATCCTGTGAAAGGATGAAAAGCAACAGACATAAATTCAAATATAGGAAATTCTATTTAAATATAAGAACAAACTTTTTTTTACTACGAGTATGATCAAGCACCATAACAGGTTGTTCAGAAAAGTCATAGAGCCTCTGTCCTTGGAGATATTCAAGCCTCATCAGACATGATCCTGAACAGCCTTCTGTGGCTGACCCTGCTTTGAGCAGAAGCTTGTGCTGGAGGATGTCCAGATGTCCTTTGCTACCTCTGTGATTCTGTTTCTGTGATTCTGTCTTCAATTAATTAGTAACAATGCTTACTCATGCTTACTTAGAAGATTTACACCCTAGTTTATTCACAAAGGAATTTAGTATGTGTCTAATCTTTATCTAAACCTTCCCCACTTACATAGATGTCTAAGAGTGAAGTTCCATATTTTAGGCTTTTCTTCCAAATATCAGTATTTCTAGCCAAACCAGACTTTGTAATATTACATTTTGGTATTTCTGACTACAAAAGAGAGGCAGTTACTGATTCTTCAACCTCAATTCTTGAACAGATACATTTTCTGGGGTTGCTATACTAGTAAAGAATGACTAGAAGCAACAGAAAATATGTCAGCTATGGCAGACATGATTCTACAATCAATATAAAATTAAACTTGTGTATTTACATTACTTCCAGATGTAATCCATCTGAAAAAAACCGAGGCCATTGGAAACAGCAAATAAAAATCACATACTCCAGACAGTCCACTTTACAATGAATGAGTTTTTCCACCTCAGACTAATGCTCATGTTAATATTTTTTAAAAAAAATATTGTGGTTTGAGTTACTAAGATAAAGATAGTAGCTCCTGGAGATCTATACTGAAAACCATAGCAGTCTGGACTTTGAAAAACAGATTAAGCAAATGTCAAGAACAGGAAAAATTAAGAACAGTCAGTCCTATATTACCAAAGCTTTCAATTCCTGCTTAGAAGACTCTTTTCATGCTTCCACTTCTTTTTGGTGTGAATAGGGCAAAGAATGTCCTTACTGGACATTCAGTAAATCTTACCTTTTCTAAACATAGTTACAGATTTAGCAAATGAAGAAATAAGGCAACACTGAGAAATACGTAGATGGTTACAACATTACTATTATAATCAAAGATCCAATACACATTTCAGGTAAAGAACCTTGCTCTGAACTGAAAGACTAAAGAAAACATTTGCCTAGCTTGAAGGAGCTACTGAGGAATGTCTGCTCTGTTCTGGCAGTGCCTTGGAGACTTGAGGTCGCCTCCGTGTAAATATTTGTGTTCTATAACATCTCAAGTCTCCTCCCAGCTCTACCTCATATCCTCTTTTTCTTTTCTTGTCTCCTACACGCGTGTATATCTTCATATTCACGGTGAACTGCTGTTCCTAGAAATATAAAGCTTGAAGAAGTGGCATTTCCTCCAAATGACGTCCTGCTTAAAAGCATAAAACAAGAGCAGGGAAACAGATTTAATCTGTATTCTTGAATGACTGAATGAATGATGTCTGA
Source organism: Mesitornis unicolor (assembly GCF_000695765.1). Taxonomy (NCBI): domain Eukaryota; kingdom Metazoa; phylum Chordata; class Aves; order Mesitornithiformes; family Mesitornithidae; genus Mesitornis; species Mesitornis unicolor. The sequence continues at coordinate 33,054 of NW_010172645.1, read as the reverse complement.
AAAGCAAAGTAATGAAAAGCTGTCATTTTGAATAGCAAGATATAATCCCCTAGTAAACCTCTACTGTGGTCAAAACGTGGTTTCAGAAGTGGTAATGTGAACATATACAAATATTGGCACAGAAAGAAAGAAGTTCGGTGTGTTTGTGGAAATTTTTGTTTACTGACACAACTTGACCAGCGCATGTCAAATCAAATGTCAAAAAACTAAATGTCAATACCTTTAATGAAGTATTCAGGTTACTTTAGCCAAAAGCTCAGAAGATTTTCTTTCCTGAGAACCATACAACAGTCCCAAGAGTGTTAGCTTTTTATGACTATGGACCATTAAACCAAACTTTGGCAAAAACTGGGTTATATGAGTTACATTTTCAGGACTGTGGAAATACTACAGCTGAGATTGAACACAAAGCTCAAACTTTCACTTAAAGGCAAGGCAAAGGCCTTTGATGTTAATGAACCAATCCAATCATTCACGTTCCTTATTCATTAGCTGAGTAGACATAAGTGCCTAAGATTTGCAGCAACAAACACAGTGAATGAGGAAACAGCTAAGCCAGGCTGTAAGAATCTTGACAGCTGAAGTTCTACAAATTTTTGTGTTCCTGAGCTCTACATGAAGTCATCAGTCAGGCAGGTGTCTACACTTCTTGAATGAGAATCCATCCACCTGAAAATCACCTAAGAGGTTGGAGGAACCACTGCCAATTACAATTTGATTTTGGGTTTTGGTTTTTTATTTTGTTGGGTTTTTTTTTCTTTTAAAGGGATTTTGGCCATGCTCAGCAAAGTCTTTGTGTTCTAGGCATGTGCAAACATCACCCTATGCCTTGGGCTTTTGACATGCTTTAGTGTGAGAAAAGCACTGAAATTCTTGCAACAATGGAGTTATGTTTAGCAGCAGCTGTTTGCATGTGTCCTAGTAAATATATTGTAAGTACTTTCAGCTGAAATAACCAGATTCTTTACTTGGCTGGAGTTAGACACCTATGTAAACATAGAAGTTTTAGATAAAAGTTAGACATGTTCTAAATCACTTTGTCCAAGTCTTCTAAGTAAGCGCAATTAAGCATCGTAACTAATTGTGTGAAAACAGAATCACAGAAACATGGTTGCAAATTATGCAAACATATCTGGAGAACCTATAGTACAAGCTTCTGCTCAAAGACTGGATTGGAATATCTCCAAGAATAGAGGCTCTACAACTTCTTTGGGCAACCTGTCCCAGTTTTGAATATATTTTGGTGTGTTTTCATTCATAAACTTAATACTGAAGAACTGAGTCAAGGGTCCTATGAAGATCCTTTTGTTACATCTCCAGTATATTCCATCATCATTTAAGATAGAACTACAAAACAGCAATCTTTAAAAGTAATATAATTTATTAGTAACTTCCATTTTTCCCTCCCTCTTTCTCAGAAGTTTATCCAGTTTCTCTTATAGGAAATAATATCTGGATACTTCACTATCTTCAGTAGGTTTATCTTCACAGTATCCTTGAGCTATAAAAGAAGTATAGTTACTCACGCCATAGAGAGAAATTAAGGGGACTGCCACTGTCATTCAAGACGACTATGGCAATGTAAGAAATGGATTGGGTCTCTGAGTCTTGACAAGGATCTGAATCAAATGGCTGCATTTTTTTCTGCCTCCTTTTCCATATTTCATATCTCAGCTGATTTGTCTGTTCCTTTGGGAATAGAAAGAAAGGCAATCAGGAGTTCGATCAGAGAGATCCATAGGAATGCACAGAAGAAAAGAACACAAGGAAACAAGTAATTTGAAATGAGCTAAAGTGAAAGGAAAAATTTGTTTTGCTTATTTTAAGGAAAAAGTCAGATGCAGCATCAGGTAAGGAAGGATACAAAACAGAGTACTTATACCTGTGGCTTTATTTACTGAGACAGTACTTGCTATGGTCCACTTTGACTTGCTACATGACAGAAGAAAGGTAAATGACAATAAAAAGCATCATTTGCTTAGTGGTGAGCCAGATATATCAGCTACTGTGGGGCAGTGCATTTGTTATCAGAAAACATTCTTCTTCCTCCATTTAATCTTGTGCTTCTAAGAACTAGGACAACTTCAATGACAGCTATTGCTTCATATCTTTGCCTTGGTTCATGCAGTTTGCTAAGGACATTATTTAATAATGGTTTGCCAGTCATAGTTTCACATTCCCTGAAGTTGCTGACGTATTTTCTGTTAGTCCCACATTTTGCTGAGATCATAGATTTCTGTCTCTGCAAAAAACCCACTTTGTAGCCAGTCATTTTGTACCCTACAGTACTCAGAAATGTGGGTGAATTTACAGGCTAAAGAGTAAGATTAAAAAAATGCATAGAAAGATAGAAAGTCATAATGAAAGTAGACCTTTTTTTTTAATAAAGTTTTCAACAGAATAGTGAAGGTTTGCTCTGTCACTGTCCCCTTTGAACCATGATATCTGTATAGCCATCCTTTTTCTCTTCAGAAAGAAAGACAAATATGTAAACTAATTTTAAACTTTAGTGGAAGCTAAATGAATGTTAACAAGGCCTATATTAAAGTCTGCATTGCACATTTAATACAATTTCTTCAGAAGAATAAGACATTATTGTATCAATATTATTTTTATCAATTTATGCAAACATAATTTATTAGTATTTCTTAGTAGTGTTTCTTAGTAGTTTATTTTTAAAAAATGCTTATTCCTTTTCTCTGGGTAACTTTGACAGGAATGTTTGATAAAAAGGCTGCTTATTATTTATTTAAAATTAAGAAATATCTCTCTCCAAGGTTCCTGAAGGTGGACTTCACCTTAGCATTCTTCAAAAGAATCACTGTCAACCTAACAGCTCATACTTATGTATGCCATACTTTGAAATGATTTAACATTAAAAGACTAAACAACCCATGAGAGCTATAACCAAGTAAATGATGGTGATGGAAAGAAGGAGCGTCTCTGATGTGACTGGTTACTTTTCAGCCTAGGAAATACAGCTTCCAACTTGTATTTAGAATTTTTTATTAGAATTATATTTTTGCTGCTTTCTTTAACCAAAGATGGTCCAAGAGCAGAAACAGAGAAGTCTACATACAACCTCATTTCAGCATAACACTATGCTGTAATCAAAATCTTCACACTTATAATTTCTGCTTTTACTCTTTTAACTCCACTGCAAAAACATTTCTCACACAAACACTTAACAAAACCAGTCCAGACCAACAAGAATCAAAAGTACATTAGGTTTATCTGGGCCGAAACAGGTGTGTTACTCTAACTATCTACAGCTGTTGTACATGGCAGAAGGCATAAATGAAAAAAGCCAGTTTGAATTCTTCTGCAGCTGCAGAGGATGTGGGACCAGATTCTGACAGGGGAAATAAAAATCGTAAGTCAAAATTCAAGATACACCAATTCAGGGAAAACTTTTCTGGTTCCTTAGAGAGGCTATGTTACCTCTACACCACATTTACTTTCAGGTCTCTCTTGCTAGGACTCTAGTTACAAAAAAAGCATTCTCAATCTTCTTTTTGAATAAGTTCAACACAATTATAAGTCCCACATGTTAGCTCCCTGACTAGTGGCATTATTCAGTAACACTCATTTCTTACACCAGGTAAACTCATCCAGATCCAAATCTTAAACTACTCATTGTGAGTGGTCTGCTGAAGGGGTCTTCTCACAAGACTGGAGGGAAAAGCTACACTGCTCAAAGCCTGTTCCATATGAAAACCTGTGTTTTACAGTATGCGATTGCTTCTGTGCAGGAGCTACCTGGTTTTGCTGAACAGCTGCATTGATAATAAGGAAATACAGCACAGCAAAGCACCATGAGAATGACATCCGGCCTAGGAATATGGCTCATTTAGTGGTAGAATTTACTGGTACTGAACAGACAGCTACGGTTTTATACCACCTTGTGGTAAAGATAACTTACTGCAGTATTGAGGAGTACATTTTCTTTAAATTGTTCAGAGCATCCATGTTTTGAGGCTATTTGTTGTGAGAACAGGTCCCTGACACTTTAGATGACTGAAGAAAAATCTCAAATATAAAAATCATCTAATGTTTTCACAGCTTGCATCTGTACTCTACCCTCTGCATTCAGGGACATATACAAATAATAGCATTAATAAAAACATTTAAAAGGTCTAGTACAATTACCCATGCAAAAACCATAGTTATTCCTCAGCAAGAGTCTGAACATCTAATATAGTGGGACTAACATAATATCAGTTCTGAAATATACCTTAATTTTATCATCACCAGGGTAATCCAGTGAGCTTCCCTCACTAGATTTTTTCTTATTCTCTTTCAGAATCAGAGTGAAAATGCAGAAGTGTCTTTTCCATTGTTTTTATTTATTTATTTACTCTAAACTTTATGGAATACTTCTAAGTGAGAAATGTTCTAAGTTGGCACAAAGGACCACAACATGTTTAGTCACAAATCAAGTGTTTAAAACAACACTTAAAATCAGGGAATGACTCTTCTCTGAAAGGGCAAGGGAACAAAGAGAGCAGTCAGTCAGAGTTTTGCTGGTTCCAAGTTCAGAGCAATGGTGGGAACTAAGTCCACAGGGAACTCTGAGAGCTGGGCAGAAAGATTAACTGTTATTCATTACTATACTGTGCCAGCCTTTGTTTCTGTAAGCAGTAATTTTGTTTCGTGTTCATAAGGAATAGGAAGTATATTTAAAATGGTTACTTTGTTGTCTTGCTGTCTGGGGTCAATTTTAAGTCAACCACAAAGCTATTGAGTGTAAAGGGTTATAACAGAAAGACTGTTTAATCACATTTCTGCAGAACTATAAAGGAAACAACATAGAATACCACATGGTAAGAAAAGTCTGAGCATTTCTGGGATTAATATGATTTAGATGGATGAGAGACTCTTTAATATTTTCTTACTCTTTTACCAGAGTTGGTGAGTTGTGGAATGGACTCAGAAACATGGGAAGTTAGGAATAGGCACTCTCAGAAGATCACTGACATTTAGACTACATTTTACAGATGTGTAAAGCACTACAGGGTACCAAAACATAATAGGCCAAAATCTTTAGAAATCCCCAAACTAATCTAGTAATAATATGCTATGTTGTCTGACTGTGATATCAACTTCTTGTGATTTTCTTGGAATGAATCTTAGTTACAAAGGAATAAGGATTAGTCCTTCCAAGACAGCAGTTCTTATTTTCTTTATAAGTTTGATTTTCTCATTAATACTGAGACGAGACTGAAAACATGCTAGGTGCATTCTGACCATGGAGGGAAAAACCCCAAATCTTGTTCTGAAGAGCATACAAACTGAACACAAATAACTATGTGTGATGTGGCATTTCAGTTAATAGCTACCAACATGCAAATATCAGTAAACTCATTTTTAAAAATTCACAATAGATTTCTGTAGAATCTGGTGACCACGGATAAATATCTAGTAACCGCCTCAGGCAGATGATTTGGCCATGACAGGTGAGGGCAAAAGTCTATTTATCCCAGTGTCCAATCATAGATTCTTTGAAGAAAAGTCTAAGAAACAGGGCAAGTAAGAGACTCCTTTCTTTATAAATAATCTGCTGCTTTTCGGCAATTAGGAGGTTAGGTGCAATACATCATGAACTTTGTAGAACCTCACTGTGCTAAAGAGCCTAAGATTTATCCACCTTCCTTTAAGTTGTAAAGTAGCCTTTGGAAACTGTTTTATTTTGGGCATCTAGAAGAATCTTTCACAATGGGTTCTCCAGTTTTATTACATATTGTCTGCAGAAGGATTTCTAAGGCTTGTTTTAAACTTGCCAGACGATAGTTTAAGTGCTGCAAAGTTCTTGTGTTACCAAAAGTAATGACTGTCTTTTCAATACTCAACCTTTTTGATCCCACCCATATTATTATCATCCCCTCACGGCTGCCATTTTTCCAAGATGAAGAGACCCAACCTAGTATCTCACCAAACAAGAGCTACATCATAGCTATAGCCATTCTGTCGCACCTCTGTACTTCTGTAGCTCATTGGGAGCTTGGGCTTTTGTTGCATTGTTTGGACTGCTCAAGGTACATACATAATATGTGTTTGCATCACAAAAAATGGTGCTGCTTCTTTTTTTCTGTTTCTTTTAGAAGAGTTTCTAACGATTTTTAAATTTTTTGACCCAAGCAAGGAGATATTGTTTGCTGAGAATGACATTAAATTTTCTGAAGATTACTCATAGATAAATACATTTTAAAATATCTAATGCTTCTATATTCTCTGTGGCTTACTATTAATTGTCTGGATTATAGTAGGTCCTAGGAACCCTTGCAATATGTTTCAGACTTTGGCCAGTGGCTTTACACTTAGTAATTTTTGTACTGTTTATTCTACTACAAATGTAAGCATTAAATACTGCATTTGATGAAGTCTAGTACTATTTTATGTTGCCTTTTCCCAAAAAAATTTATTCAAACACTAAACTGGCTTTGGAATATTATTTTTTTTGCCTATGTGATAAGAACTCAAGCTTGTAAGAGTTGGAAAACATCTAGAATATAACAGTCACAGGTGTCGATACAGTCAGTGTAAAATAGGTAGCTATTAAATTTGAAAAGAAGCTTGCTTGATAAGCAAACTAATATAATTTTATAGGCTGAGTTTGCACAGGAACAGTTGCAGTTGAGATGCACGTTGCCTGTTTTCTGCTGTCCTAATTATTTTATCTTTTCCACAGTATGGTTCCCTCTAGTGATTCTTGTAAGGAAAGAGGCTACCTGATCCCTTAATCCAGCTAACATTTTACAAAAGAAGATCCAAATTAGTTTTGCTTACACCAGATGCTTTATGTGCAATTGGGTATCACACAATGGTGGCTGAAATATGAAACAGGTAAATTCAATGATCTCCTTTGAAAGAATCTCTTACCTGGGGGAACTAAAGTGAAATGAGTAGTTTGCATACCTGCTGCCACTCTGCAGTCCTGTCTCCTCCCCTTATGAAAACCAATGAATGTGTAAGTTGATTGCCAGATATCCCCAGTGTCAGGCTCAGTAACAAGAACTGCAATGAGTATTTGATGGAAGAGAAGCAAAATCAGATTTAGCACACTGGTTACAGCAGGCAAATATGTTAGAAAATTAACATATTATGCCTACGAGCTTGAATGTGCTATGGTAAGGAAGAAGTTTGTATGAATAGCAGCTACCAAACAGTAGAAAGTACAGCTAGAATATTATTTAAATTAGCTATCCCAGCGACTTTCTACATGGTCTTCTGCGAGTTCTACAACTTCTTACTGTTTCAGTTTTAAATGCTATAATATTGGCCTGCAGTACCATATGAAAAATTTGAATGTCTCATTGTTTATAAAAGACCATGTACTTCTATATTGAAAGAACATTAACATGAACATGTAGTGGGAATCAGCAAATGTATGGTGATTAGTCAAACTACAGAAATACAATCCCAACTTAAAGAAAACAGAACTGCTGAATACACTGCTACTTTTCAGGTTGCTTATCTTATATATTTGTATGTTTCCAAAAAGTATCTAAAATCTCAAATAAATGTTTTTATCACCTGAACAATTTTGGGTTTTTTTCCCCATCTTACAGAAATTCTGTATCATGACTGTGGGAGACACAGGTCTGTATAACTTGGCTGATGCAGAGAGCACTGTCCCCTAAAGATATCATGTCCTTGGATCCAACTAGATTTCTCTGGTGCACTTGGAAATTTAGCAAAAACCAGGTACCATTCCTAGGTATTTTTCATGCAACCAGCCTGTTTTGAAGGATAAGGACATTGAATAATATGACTAAAGCACTTCTATGCCAGTCCCTCAGTACTAGAGAACAGTCACTGGTGTATTCAAGTTACCATTATGCAGTCAGAGCCTATAGGAAAAGTGTGGCAAGAAGCCAGCAATGTTACCCTAATTAAATTTTCAGTAAACATTTCTTAGGCATCCACAAATAGTCAGGATATAACTACTCAAGAGATTACTATTTCCCCCAGATAATCAGTCAGATACACCATAGATATCTTTAGGCCTACATGCCAAGTGATGTTAAGCCCATCTCAATGTTCTTCTCCAACTATTATCACCATTTCAGAGGCTGATCAACACTGACCACACATTGGCATTCAATTCATTATTCTTGTGAGACACAGTGAGTTTCATATTCTCAAGGTTGTTGCTAGAGTCGTAACTAAAGTTCCAACTTTAGCTCTCCTGATTACTTTGCTTCTCACACTGCAGTGCTCCTGGACACTGGAGACAGGCATAAGTCTGAGAGGTAGGAAGGAGGTAGATTTAATTCTTCTGCCTGCTTTATGTTTTAATATTATGAACTTCCTACAAAGTGCTTTTCTTGCTACAGTTTTACTGCACAGGATCAATTACCGGCTGGTCAAATAATTTCATCCTTATTCTCTGTCTCACATGATTCCATCTATTGGAGGACCTCCTGCCCTCACAACCTGTGATTTCTTTACTGTGGACAACAAGCTGCCCACTGCTAAGTCGCCTGATAGATGTGCACCCAGTCTTGCATCCAGAGGTGTACCTCATCTTCAAAACACTCTCACAGGCCTTTCTTCATAAGTTACAGATGCACTCCTCCTCTCATCATACTTTAGGTAACAGCAAAGTCAAGAAGAAATGCTGAAAAAAACACCACTTCAGCTTTGACATACCACAGGTCTGCTCTGTTATGAAGCTGGAACAGCATGGGTTTAAACCACGGATTGCTCACCAGAGGTACAGGAGAAAGCACAGGGTAAGAGACATGATTCCTGTGAAGAAAATAAAGACAGGAGAAAGAAGGAAAATCAAGAAGAGGGCTTTTTATTCTTAGACTCATAAATACAGAGGAATGGAGGAGAGCAGGCCAGAAGTAGCACTTGTGTCTAATGCCAAGTGGAAGGAAGGAAAAAAGTTTGGTTTTCCAAAGACAGCCTTACTGAACATGCTTACTGAGAGAGCAGACAGCTACCAGGAGTTACCTAAAGAGAACCATAGGACACTGTGGTTAGATTAGGACCAGACATTCACATTCCAGAGTAAACCCTGGAATCTGGCACATCTCTCACACACCAGGCACTGAGATGTGCACGCTACTGTCACAGACACAGCATTTAGAATTTGACTTACATTCTGTTCACAGTGCCTTGCATTTTCCTGGAAAACTAATGAAGATTTTGATGTATTCACAAAGGGCAACATTCCCAGGATCCTGGAGTCTATCAACCTGCTAGTGCCAGGCAATAACCTGGCTATGTGCTGAAAGAAAGTGTGACAAGGTTGACCGCAGCAATATCTCTATGTACTTCAAGTGAAACTGTATGTTAAACATATGCTGAGGAGCAGATATGCTCTAGAAAAGGTCACAGGATCACTGCAATGCTATGATGTTCAGTCTGGGTTGTTCGATGCAGGCCTCAGTCATGAGGCATACGAATATAAATCACAGAGACACAGGTTAGTATTTTCCACCCAGCTTCATTCATTCATCTCCTCCAAACTGCAAGTGGGATGGGAATGAATCAGAACAAACATACCAGCTTGTTTCCGCGTTGTCTATAGCTTACACACACCACTTCTAGCCTCCTCATACTTCCTTCATTGGCTCTTCCTCCCCCTCGCCACTAGAAAACAACTACCCCGCTAACCTTGTCCCTTTCCTCACCAGGTCCCCCTGCTATATACCGTCAGTTCCTTTCTAAGGAATGTGGCCAACTGTCTTATACTAATCTACTTCAAAGATCCTGTGAAAAATCTTTCTGTCATTATCTCCTGTCTTTTTATTCACATTGCTCACTAAGCCCACATATATTTGGGGGTCAACTTGTACACAGATCATTGAAAGACACTGATACTTTAGGACATTCAGCTCTGCCTTGCCACAGTGAGTTAATCAGGAAAAGCTAAAAATGCAAAATTATGGTAGGGTTTAGAAAAATGCAAAACAGAGTCTGCACTACATGACAGCTGGGTCCACATTAGATGTTTAAAATATCAGGATGGTTAAAATGGTGATGCAAGAGAAATAGCCTAGAACATTTAGGCATCTGGAAGTAGCCACCACATGTAGTATAGACATCAAGTGAGTGGTAGAAGTAAAGGTGGAGAGAAAAAATGCAAGACAAATCACTGAAGCCTGACAGTTCAAGATTCCTAAATCAAGAGATGAATTTCAGTTTAGTTTATCTAAGTGGTGAACTAACAACATAACATGGAACAGTGAACAATGCAGCACAGGAGTTATGTTTTTAATGTAAAACATCACTCTGAGGGTTACTGCTTTCACAGTTAGTGTTTTCCAACCATTTTGATAGGATTTTTTGTTGCGTCTTTTGTGCCTGTCTATCAAATTCACTATGTTTGTGGTTTAGATATATGCAATATCATTGCATTTCTGCTGTAGGTCATTGTTAGTTTTCTTTTATGGTGTTGTACTGCTGCCATTGTCCTTCATAAGGATGAAAGCATTTTTGTTATGGATAAAGTGAGTCCTGCTTAAACTGTGCCTGTCATAGAGAGATTTTGTGAGGCTTAATTTTATGTTGGTAAAGTATTTTGAGATCCTAAGATGAAAGGAACTCTAATCATAAACCATTATGTTAATAATGATCTTACTTTAACAAATGAACACAGTGTTACTCAGTTGTAGCACAGCAGAACCTGGAGACTCCAAGAAACATCATAGCTCCATTAAGTGTGGCACTTTAACAAAACATAGAGCACTTACAGTCTAAATAGGGTAAACAGGCAAAGAATGGATAAACAGATAGTGCTACAAGCACATAGCATAAGGTAAGAATGCAGCTTAACAGAAAAACTGGAGTCAAATCCCAGGCTCTGAAGTCCACGTCCACACAGTAGAAAAATTCAATTCTCATGTATACAGGCTTTAAAGATTCAAGTAGGGTTTTAGTACAATAATACAATAATTACTTACACAGGCCACAACAGAAAATATTCCAGTCAGGTTCCTCCTCAAAGTTCTCCCCTACAATTTATACTTTTTCTCCATATTCCACAGATTACTATGCTAGAAAAAAATAACTTCTTTCAAAGTGAAAAGCCTTGGAAATACTCTCAAATTTCACAGAAGATGTAATAGAATTGTTTTTTCATGCATGCAATTAATTATCCTCAATCTTCTTTAAAAAATATTCGAAATGCTTAGCTCCTCCAGTGTATTCTCTCCATGTTACCTATATATGATAAACCTTGCAAACCTGGCTAAGGAGATATAAAGCTGAACATTTTTCTCCTGTCTGCTATTGGAAAAAAGTTACCTCAAGGAGCCTATCGGACTGTCAAACACAATGACTAAAATGCAATCTTGAGCAATTTCTGTTCAAAGACTGGTGTCTCCATTCTCTATTATCATACATCATCAGTTTTTTCGGGTAGCCCTCTGGCAGCTGTTAACAAAGCTTTCCAGCCTCTTATCTATTTCAATCACAATAGGCTGAATCATCACCATCTCTAGCTGGAGTTTTAACTGTGCACCATAGATAACACAAGAATTTGCTATAAGAATGCAGATTTTTCCATCCCAACTTTTTAAATTTCTACTGTAAAGTGGAAAATAGTGACCTTGTTTGCAATTTTAGATTAAAAACATTCTTTTGTCTTTAGACATTAGAAAGGAGTTTTTTTTCTGTAATTTTTCCATATAGATGATACTAAGAAAGCCACTTCAACCCTCCTTTAAATTATTTGGAAATAAGAATAGGCATGTGAAAAGACTGCTTCTCATCAGTTTGTCAATGTTTCCAGCAATAATTCAATGAATTGTAGGAGAGAGCACAATTTAATATATTTCTGTTGTGTGTTGGGGTATGCGTTTAAAATACTGATGTCATTGTGGACATCAAATAGGCAGGGACAAAGCATAAGAACACCTATACTTGTGTTTTCTTGTACTTGGCCTGTATTTGATACTTTCATCATTAAGAGAGTCTTTGAGGAGTTGAGAGAACAAACTCTTGTACTCAAATTGTTGAAGTCCTTGCACCAACTCATTCTGCAGCAGAAATGCTGAAATTAAGGTAAAAGCAACAACAAAAAAATGAAGTACATAATGCTTTGCAGAATGAAATTAATGAAGGACAGCTGCATAGCTGTCTATCAATCTGGGTATGCCTAAGTGTCTAAATGCTACAAGGTATGATTGAAGTTTAAATGGGAATTCCAGTATGCTTTCTTTGTGGTCTTTGTCAGAAGAAAGGGATCAGTTCTTGGAGAGATCACTGAGAATTTATGTGGTGCAGCAGTGCTGGTGCTGGTTTTGGTACTAACCAAATATCTCTTCAGGTGACATGGAATGTCTGGCTTTTGCTTGTCCCCATAAGAATCAGTAATAAAGACCTTGTTCTGCTCAATTCAGAGAATTTTTATCTAAGGCAATGGTTTCTAATTACTTTCCCTCCATTGTATCTTCAGCCTTGGATATATCGTTACTCCTTATAATTTGTTAGGAGTACACAGAGTGGAATGAATGCCCTTACCAGTTTTTCTATTGAAGTTTTCAAAATAGGCAGCAGAGAAACCAACACTGGGGCTGCAAATGCAATTATCCACCCTGAGGTAGCGGATGTCAGTAGACAGAGGGTTTGACAAACACCAGAGCAGTCAGGGGTGAGATCAGTTCCAATGCTACCCTTTTTGCCACTAGGACTGTCTCCTCCAAAAATATTCTGAGTACCTTAACTGAATTCTTTTTTATCACAGCCACTGCTATGGGGGTCAAGTGTACGTGTTCAGTAGCTATAGTTTGATCTGAACAATGCTTCACTTCTGATTTTCTAGAAAAGCAGTTGCACATAGAGCTCCTAATTGCAATGTCACTTTGTCCCAAGCAAATGTTTATGTTATGTCTCTTCCTATTTGTTAATTTGTTGCTGGCCAACACAAAATTAACACTTGATATGCTATGATCATCAGGCAGTGATGGGTATAGTTCCTTGCTTTGCTGTAGAAGTTGCAAATTGTTTCTTGATTCCTTTCTTTGAGAAAAATAATAGGGAAAAAAACCACAAAAAGAAAATGCAGCATTTTGAATGAGAATAAGGAAGTCAAACACCCTTTATCAGAAAAGTTGATCACTTAGGATTTCTGAAGAGAACAGAGACTCACCCTTGCATTAAAAGACAGAGAAGCACAAGATGAATACACAGCCCTAACAACCAAAGCCATACCACAGCATCATGCATACCACACAGATGCATGGAACCCAGCACTGGGATATACTGTGCCAAGAAGAAATAACTATTTTATACAAGTGCTTTTTGACGCACACACATAAAGAAGCTGCACCCCTAGTTCAAACCACCAAAATTCACCTGGATAAATAATAATAAATCATAATCTAGTCCAAATACTTCTTTTCTTTATAAATTAATTATTGAATACATCTGCCTTTTAAAAGAGGTTCTGTGGCCTCCACTTGCTCATTTGTGCAGAGGAAAAAACATCATACTGAGATCTCAAGTGTTGCAGCAATTAGTAAAATGAGAAAGATGCTGTTCTAGGATTTTCAGGGACACTGTACTTCACAATCTTCAATTTTACAATTAGGATAACTTCAGATGTGTTTATAACCTTAAGAATGTCAACATGTTTCCATTATCTACTGGGTACATATTTTTTTGAACCTACTTCACACAGCAGAATATATTAATGTTTTATTTAGATTCTGATAAAGTGGTCCTTCAGACACTGTTAAGGACTTAAAGCCCTCACAGAAGTCTTGTACTGATAAGTATTTAAAAATACTGAAAAATCTTTAAATGTTGAATAAGAACTTGCATATATTTTCAGTGGTTCATCAGCACTTTTTGACTAAAAAAGACAAAAAATAATGGTAATGAAAAAGGGATTAAAGAAATCTTGGGAAACATTGTATTACTTATCACTTACTAAATGTGCTGCTAATTGTGTGGACTGGGTGGAGCGAGAAGTCTTGAGTTACTGATAAGAACCAGAGAGTGGTCTCAAGAACTGGCTAAACCTGACCCCCCGGATTGAGCAAGAACCAGAGAACAACTGAGTCTGCGCACAAGCAAAGATTAGTAGCAGTCACGAAAAGAAGCTCTCTACGATAATCACCAGAAGATACTGCGCAAGCGGAGTTAGGAGGAGTTTATGGAAATGACTTCCTGGAACTAATCTTAATACGAAGCGGGGATAAGTCATGCATATGTATAGGCGTATTGGGAAATCTTATGTATATGTAACATTTTACCGCATATAACCTCGGCGAGCGGCGGCACTCGGCGCACAAGGTCTTAAGAAAGATCTACCTTGCTGCCCACCGGTGAATAAACATACCTACTTTACAATCTTACGGATTGTGGGGTCTGCTTTGTATCCGCACGTCAGTAAGACATGCAAAACTTATGAAGAGAACACTAAAAGACTAATATTCTCTGGTACTTAGCATTTCACCAGGGCACATTTCTGTGCATTTCTTAAAAAACATGTAAAAGAATAGAAGAAAAATAAAAATACTAAAAGAAAAAGGGAGAATTAAGTTTATTTTTTCCTGCTTTGAACATGATGGGCAAACATGATAGATGACAGCTCTTATACATTCACTGTTTCTGTCTGATAGAAGGGTCAGCCTCAAAAAAGTGACCTACTATGTAGGGATCTGAAAAATGGATCTCGTGGGAGTCATGCCATTTTACATTATTCTGAATGTGTCCAACGGGTACCCAGTCTCTCTCCCCTCAGCTTTCAGCGAACTTCACTGACTCATTGGGCCAATCTGTTTGGGGCACGGGAGAGGGAAGTTACAAGCACTCACAAGAAAACAGAAATAAATTGAACATCTTCTCATTTAGAAGCTGAGGACACTGGATATGAGAATGAGAGAACATGTCACTACACATTAGCAAGCTTTTAAGTCTTATATCACAGTACAGCTACCATACGAATTATATGTGTGATTTTAAACTCACAAACTCCAAAAGTCTGTCACAATTTCCTGTAGTAAACTTTTATAAATGTAAATCAAAGTGAACAATCTACTAGGAATTAGTTATTAAACATATTTCTTAATTTGTTTGTTGAAAAGTCTTAGGCTTTTCTTTTATGTGAAATTATTATCCAGATCTTTTTTGCAAAGAATTTTCCCTCAGTAGAGAGCAAAAATTGCACATTCTTGTGCATTTAGAGAGAAATTTGTCAGATCCGCATAAAAAAATAACACTTGTCAATATTCGTCTATGCAGTAAGTAACACAGTGGGAGGTGAAGAGAAACACAGTGGGAAATGAGGGTGCTTACCTGATTCTTTTGGTACTAACTTTTACTTGGCAGAACAAACACCAAACGGGAGCTCACATGGAGTAAAGTTATTTGTGGAAAATTAAGTCATCCATAAGGTCAGTAGAAAATGTCTTTTTCCAATTAGCTCAAGCACTGTAGATTTTAAAACTTCATTTCAGATACAGAAATGTGCCCATGAAAACCCACAACTTGATGTTATGTAATATTTTGAAAGTGTGCTTTTCTGTTTCTTATTCATTTGAAATGAATTACCAGCTTTCAAAGAATCGCTTTTATGCTGACAAAGCTGAAGTATCTACTAAAAATCTTAAAAAAAATATTTTCTGTTTCAAATATCTCCTTATGTAGGCTACAATGCAGGATGATACTTGATTCATGCAAAACTTAAAGCCCATGAGTAATTCCATTCAGTGTATGGTATTACTCATACCCTTTAATGAAGATACACATTTAAGTGTCTTGACGGCTGTTTAGAATATACAGGGTCAATCAGAGAATTAGGGACTTTTCATGTGGGCTGATCGCCAACTTCCCCTGCACCTCCCCTCGCCTCAGAGTCCATTTTTGAGTCATTGAAGCCTCTTAGAATTTTATACAACTCATGGGGGGAAAAAATAAAAGAATAAAAGACAAGAAATAATGAGTTTTAAAATCAAACCCTTGTATGTTGATGGACTATGGGGAGACTACATAGGATACTGTAAAATGAAAAGAAAGCAGACTGACTTACCTTTTCCTAAAAAAATCTATTCTGCCTTGCATCTGTGTGCCCAAGTCCCTCTGGAGTTTAAGAATGTGATGCATAACTAATTTTAAAACTAAACACAATTACCATGTCTTTTTCTGAATGTAATTTGAGTAACTTGTGTAAGTTTAGGGCTGCTTATTTTAAATGGCAAATGGAAGAAGGACCCATACTGACACCAAGAAACACCAAAGAAATCCCCTGGGAAAGGCCCAACGTAGGTCATTACACCCACTGTCCCTCCATCTGGCTAAACAGAAGCAAGGAAGTTTTCTAGTCTGCCACCTAATTAATAAGAGCACAATTCCAGAATTCATTTGCAGCTCAGTACTAATGAGTATATATTGACAGCAAGAGTTTCTATTTTAGACATATTAGTGAATATAATTGTATTCCATTCTCAGTGATTGGCATTTTGGATCACACATCATAAAAGAGGGTGGAGATAAAGTTTTCCTCTCTGAAGAAATTCAGTGTTGGATACTAGGGTTCCACAATAACAGCCAAATCAAATTGTTGGAACTTAACACTGTGAAGCACTTTTCTTTCAAATCATTTGATGGTTTTGAAAACCTGAATCCATCTCTTACTTTCTGTTTTTTAATCCATATGGAGCATCAGTCCAAACTAAGATCTAGAATTAAAGCTACCAAAGCACACTGGAAAGTCTTTGCACAAAAAGAATGGACAAGAAATAAAGTTAATTCTTTTTGAAAAGTAGTATCATTTTCCCTCTTTGTGTTTATAGGAATCCAGATGTATTAGCTGCATTTTCTCACAGATCTATTAATTTTCCCATTTATTATTAACTTGGAATTAATTTATACCATGTAATTTCTTAAGTTGCTTCTAAATATAAAATAACAGACAGTGTTTGACAAAAATTACATGCATTTTATATGCATAAAGAAAAAAAGGCAAACATTCTGGTACTTTCAAATAAAGGGTCTTCACCAATTTCTCTATTAGAATAGTTCTTCTCTGCTTCCGTGTATTGTCTTCAGAGATATCAACCCTGAAGGACATGGAAACAGCATTGCAGCTTGTGTGGTGCTCATCAACAAGAATTTTAAATCCCTCACTAAAGGTGACATTCTAGAGAATTGCTTCACATTAGAGGGGAAAGAGATGTTAAATGCAAATATCAACACTACATCCAGAGGCCTGTATAAACATCAGTGAGGGCAACACCAAGCATTTTGAAGACAACAGTTCCTTTCATACAAATTTTCAGACTACCTTAAACCCCTAAGCCCTCTCATATGATGGAACTATTATCTGTGGTGAAGCATATGTGTGTATCACTTCACAAGTGGCAAAGTTGGACAAAATGACACACAAGACAGCTGAATGTTTTAAAGCATATTCATGAAGGAAGATTAGTTAGGGAAACAGAATATATATGAGTTATCAATAATAACATCCCTCCCTCTGACAATTTACAAATTTACATGTTAGTATATGGTGCTGATCATTAAAGTCTTTAAATTTGCCACTTACAAGTACTGTAATTAAATACCACAGTATTTTTCCCTTTTCTGAGGTTAATTACATATAAATGGCAAATGTCAAGCTGTGCAGATGTGACCACTGTAATTGGAGATATACAGCACAATTCACAGAAATGCATCTTTACCAGAAAGAAGTACGTAATTTAAAATAATTCATTCTTACAGAGCATCCAGAATCTATGACTGAGATCCAAGAGTGTTGCATCCTTGATTGTACATGTGTGCAGCAATAAAGTTTCCAATGAATTTCCAATTCAAACACAGTGTGAGAAAAATGTCCTTATCACTTATCATAGTGACATAGATAAATCAGCTTGCCCTGAGCACAGGCAAAACAAGAAGCAAAAATTAGAGCAGCAGACTTCCGTGGGACATCTCAGCAAATACAGTGCCAGAACCTATGCTGCCTGCAGCAGAGCCTGAGATCAGGCATCAGCATCAGTTTGCAGCTGATGATAAGGGGGTTGGTACCCTTAGCGCACGGCCTAACCATTACTTTGTAGCATGCCAAATTAGCTTGGTCTGGTCTCGTAAAGCTGAGATTTCCTTAAGCCAGTCCTAATGCTATACAGCATGTTACAGTATGTAAAATCACAGCAAATAGTGTCGCAAATAGAGTCACAGACAGATTTTTCATTAAGTGTAGGTCCTGATTCTGTCTTCTTGCTTACATGTGTCTACACATACCTGGAACTCTGTTCAGTACATGGACATCTACAGTCTCAATAAAATGCTACGATTTAACATAATATTATACCCTCTAAGATAAGCTTTTTCATAATCCTCTAATATATCATAACAAAACACTGATACTTGCACATATAAGCGTGAGCATATTGCGGTATTTGATGATTTCATGACACGTATGCCAGCATGAAAATACACTAATTTACATGCTAGGAGACATTATGGTGAAGATAATCAAGGGTATAGACATATGGATTCAACTAGCAATCCTTCTTCAACACAGGTATTTTTTATCAATATGAAGACACATTAGTGGGTTAGAACTGATGTTCCCTATACTGAAGAGAATTTCAGTCTACATGGTTAAAGAAAAAACCTAATTTAGGTTTGCTAGTTACAGGATTTATTATGAAAGGAAAAAAATCAAATTTGCTTGATGCAGCATGACCCTTTTATCTTTAAAGTAAAGAAAGAAATCTTGACAATCAAAAAAACCCCAACATTTCTCTTCTGTAATTTATAAATTAACTGCACATATACTTATTGATCTGAAATCTGTAAAATAAAAAATTCAAATTATATTTGTGTAGGAAAAATGAATCCCTACAAACTCTGCATTTTTAAAAAGCATTTTATCTCACTGTAAAAATAGTAGAACATTTAGAAGAGAATACTGAAAGAAACAGCATTGGTGAAAGCTGCGGTTTGTAATTGCAAAGTTAATTATCTTTCCTAAACCATCAGTTGTCACTTAGATAGACCAGATTCTAGCAGGCTCTCAGGGGACTGACTTTATTTCATTCCTAATGGCTTGGGACCCACCATTTTGCTGTCTCTGAACATTTGGTCACTGAATGCACCATTTATGGAGTATTGTTTAATTAAGGACAAATTAAGAGAACTGTGCACAGAATTTAATTTCATATCCTGTGTAAATTCTTTTAAAGAGGGTACTAACTATAGGCATTATAACTTTTCATTATCCACTGCTTCTACAAGGTATTGACAATTTATTGTTTGCAACAGTTAAGAGTTTTGTTTACCCTTTGGGGAATTCTGCTGGCACTGCAGTTTTTGCCTCATCATTCCCTTAACCCCCTATATGCCATTTTCACTATTTTGTGATAAGCCATATATTTGAAAATCCACTTTTTTCTCATACGTTCAAATATATTTCCACAATAAAACAAAACAAGGCTAGAAGATAAGATGTACTATATACACGTGTGATCAACAGGAATTCCTATGAGATTAGCATAGTCAACATAGTAGGCAGCCAAAATTCACTGAAACTCCTTATGCCAATGGCTCTGAACAGAAAGTGAGAATACACATAGAGCTAGAGTAGTCATTGCTGTGCAGAACCTCTCCGTCTCTTCTTGGCACAGTTTGAAAGTAATTTCTATGAACTGGTTCTTCAGCTACTGTGTGTGACCTGAGGAAGGTTGCTTTTCCTTCTTCCTCATGTTCACTCAGTCTTTCCGATTGAGCTTCATAATCAGTTCTGACTTTAATACAGCACAACGGCAGAGAAATTCACATTTATTGAAATCAACTATATGTTATTTAGCTATATTTAGATCTACTAACTATAAAATTATTGCATCTGGAGTGAAGAACCAATTCAATTTTATAATCATAAAAGCATATAGCTTGAAAGCAGATATTGCCAGTCTTTGAAAGCAACAATCTGTTTCCAAAAGAGCAAAATCATACTTCTAGAATATTTTAACTGTCACAGAGAGTCTGGAACAAAGGTATTCCAAACAGTATAAAGCATAGCTTATACCCTGCAAAGTCAGTTCTAACCTCTACCTAGAGCAAAGCATGGAGCACAACTAACTGCCAAACACGCTTGGTGTATTTTGTATTTCTGTAGAAGTAGAAGCAAATACAAATGAAGGCTCCTATCAGCAAAGAGCTCCTACGTGTAAGATAGAAACAATTATCAAAGTCCAAAGACATCCACTGTCCTTACACGAAACCAGTGGCAATACCTGATTAGTTCAGGAAGATTGTATCAATATAACCAGAGATGTTGTCAGCAGAGATAGCTACAGCTATGCAGAAAGGAGGACTGCGCTTTCATTCCACAGTAAGCAACCTTTGCTTCACTTCATGTTACCTGCTCTCACTCCAATCTGTGGCTGCTTTAGCTGAAGAACTTCAATATTCATCCCATCTCTTTCCTCATACTTCTGGCACTTCCAAGAGGAGAACAGTAAATAGCATGGACTGTAAAGGGGCAGCAGCTGCAGGAAATACCAATCAGGCTCACCTGTAGACAAATATTCCAGGTTAAATTGCAATCATTTTCATATTCCAAGAAAATTCCTTAACTACTGGTCTAGGATTTTGATATGGCAGAGGACAGCAGAGGAGTCTGCTCTGTCTTATGTAATTAAATCTGTCCTAATCTTTCATTCAATCCCTTAAAGATATAAGATTCTTGATGTGATACTGCAAGTAAATTAGTATAACATCCTAATAAAATTAGTGCTGTTTACACATCTTTACTTCCTCACTTATTTTTTATAATGGTGCCAAAGCTGAGACTGTAAATCATTAGTATATATTTAAAAGTTCAGAGCATAAAGCATTGTTTTTTCTCTCCAGATATAGCTGCCTATTTCTGAGGAAACTGGATCTTCAAAACATGTCTTGGTGGAGAATGAAGCATTTAATTTTTTTAAGGAAGCTCATTTGTCTGCTCAGAAAAAGCCTATGAAATTTCACCGCAAAAGCAATTATAAGACAAAATTAGCACTAAGAATGAAAGGACGATCTTAATGATGACTGTAGCATCACTGGTGTGATATTATAATACTGTAAGAATTATACAGCATCCAAAACCTGTCAAATGAGATTTAGGAATATACTTCAGAAGTTATCCCCCATTGAGTTACTGTCCATAATCCTGATACAAATCCTGTAAAGTGCTCGTGTGAGGTAGTCCATATGCTAAGGGTAGCATATCATTTCAAAGCTGTCACTTTTAATTTCTCTTTTATTAATTTTCCCATAAGTCTACAGGCATACATTTCAGAGGGTATATATCAAGTAGATTGTATCCACACAAAGAAGTAATACAGCTATGGCTTACTCTGAAATGCTTCACCATGAAGAGTTCCCACAGTGGAAAGAATAAGTGTAAACACTGTTTTTTGAGCAACAGGTGGGAAGATTTTGAAAACCTGGAGGACCAGAGATGAAGGACAAGGGCATAAAGCGTGAATTCAAGAAGAAGACATGGATTTTTGTGAGCATGCAGAGGGAGAAAAAGCAGCTATGGCCACACTATCTGAAAAAAGAGGTATCTTGGTAAAAGCATGTCTGTGACTGACTATGATTTGTTGAAAGATGAATGATGTAGGAAACTATAAAAGAAGAACTGGCCCAAACTTTGTCTTACAGTTCAAAGCAATCCAGTAAACATAAAAGTCTGCAGGAATTCATTGCCAGTTGGTTTTTTTTTTCCCAGTACGATGGTTTGTAGAGGGTTACAATCTGTTCCAGCAAGGCTATGAGTACCTGAACTAACCCATGTAAAGCAAAGTAAGTTCTCTTTGCTTAGGAATGAGTAACTGACAACGAGTGATTGACAAGTGACTGATAACAAGGAGGAGTGACTGACAACTGTAAACTTGATCGTTCATACAGCTTAACTGCTCTCTCACCTTGGGCTGTGATGAACTTCTTCACCTTCTTCAGATATCATTCTGAACTTAGATCATTCTCAGGACAATTTCCGAAAGGGGTACCATGACACTACCAGGTATGCTGTTCTCTATGCAACATTATAAGCCACTTTTCCAAGTGTACTTTTTTACAGCAATTCCACACACACCCCCCAGAAAAAATCCCAAAAGACATACATAAGGTCTGATAACAGTGCAGGATATTGTAAATGATAAAATTATAGGCTCATCCCCTACTCTGATTTAGATTTTTTTTAATATTTGATGTAACTTGGTAACCGAAACAACTGAAGAAAGGAATTTTTCCCAATAACATCAAGTGGCTTTTATTGAGCATTTCTGATGTGAATCACTGAAATAGCTTAATGATAGAATCAAACTCATTTTTAGGTATCAGTCAATATAACAGAGATGGTTAGATTATGTTTAATGTAAGATTGGTTTTAAAATTTGCTGGCATCATGGATTCAATTAACACAAATGTTTATATTTAGGTTAATACTGTATGAACAGTGCAGTATGTATAATACCACTGTAAAATAAATTCATGTATTGAAGATAGTTATGTTTCAAAGAAAATGAGTCTTTATAATTTACTAAAAATAACTGAGATTAAATCTTTCTTTTTTTCAAGAGCAATTTAAAGTCCAATGTTCTTTACTTTAATCTTTCCTGTCTTTCACTCTCTCTGATAATTCTTCTTTAGAATAAATAAATAGTAGCTATGTCTACATTTCAGCTCTCAGTTTTCAGATGTGCCTTAGACCATCTTGTGACCACAGATATAAAACTCAAAACTTTCACCCAGTGGTTTAGTTCTACATCTCCAGAAACACTGAGCCAGTCAGTGCTCAAGACCAAAGTGCTGGCACTCCATAAGGTACCATCTGGACTCTGCAGCTAAGATTCAAACCTTGGACATTGCACGATCATGTGAAAGTCAATCACAAAAATAGCTGCTATTATTTTGCTTCTCCAACATATTATTTTGCTCCAACATAACGAGTTTGACTGCTTGCATACAGCACTGCCCTGCCCTCTCGCTGTCTTTGCATCTACCAAGGCAGACAGACATGATGAATGCAAGGAATTGCAATTAACACAATTCTCTTTCAAGAAAGCGAACGTTTTCTGTTAATGATCTTGCAAACTGCTTTCTCTAAAACTCTATTATTTTCAAATCACTTGTACACATTTGATTTTTCCATCTTCTGAAAGTCCATCAGGTAGACTTGTCAGCAATTTGGTGCAGGCATAGAGAATTCAATTCTTAACATCAGAAATCATCTGCCACAAAATCTAAGATGCTTGATCCCACAGTTGTGGCCCCATCACTGTAAACAATATCTAAATAGATATAACAATTGTGAGCAAGAGGACATTTGCAAGACACTGATAAGGGTACTTCACAAGGATGATGGAGATCTTTCTCCCAGGTTCTACAATCCATCTTCTTCAAGGTATAGATTAGAATGCCAGACTTGTGAAATGAAGATAAGGATTGCTCTCTCAAGACTTCCAGGAAAAAGATGACTTATGGTCTAGGCTTAATATTCACAACTGAGAATCTCAAGTAAAAGAGGTGCCATTCTGCCTCTGAGATATAACTCAACTATCTCTCCAAAGATTTAAGCCTTGAAATTTCACTCTTGTATTAACACTTCTTGCTTACAAACTGAGGAGATTATTCATTCAGCACAAAGGCTTCTACAGATCCCTCTCTAGATCCTCATCTCCTCCTTCAAACAGAGCAATTACATTCCCAAATCTAGGTGGAAAGTAATCTCAGTTTAGCCATGATTGTAAGAATCACTCTGAGGCTGAAGTCTTTCAATGGTATCTCAACCTAAAGCTTGTTAATAGAAAAAAAAAATATAATGTGACTTTTATACTGACATTGTCTCTTTTGCTGCAGAAACAGTTACAGTACAGCATTCTTTGAAACAAGTGGAGTTATGGAGGATTTTTAATCCAACTAAAACAACAGCTTACCTGACTGTGTTCTCAGCCACAAACCATGGGAATGCTTCCCTACAGCTTGGCAGGTGTGATTTGGAGATAATTGCAGCAAGGGGAGGGAGCCATCACAGTCTTGTAATTCTCCTAGAGAGACTGTGGGTCTTTTTTTCTTCTGTGTAACCTTGTATGGTAATTAGTCCAATTCCACCCGTCTGCTAAAGTAGCTCTTACAGTTGGGTGTCTGTGGTTAATTGATACTGTTCTGGATTAGTGCAGATTCTGTTCTAGTCACAAGAAACAAGCAGAAATAATTTTTAATGTTGAAAACTAAATCTGGAATCACTACAATATCAGCATTTTGCTTCAAAGATTTCCTAAACGGTCAATCTGATTGTTACCCTTTTCAAAGAGTTCAGAAGTGTTGGAATTTCTAAATCAAAATCTCTTCTCATGAAGAAATATAGATTTTCATACTGAAAAATGTAAAGCAGAACTGAAAATGGAGAGAAAAAAAAATTCCAGTAATCTCTTGACCATGATAAATAAAGATAAGATAAAATAGCCAGGGTGACCTTGGCAGTTTAGTGCAAAAACTTGCTCTCGGCATTCATTACAGGGATTTGGAAGCAAAGATCTAACATCAATAGCCTTAAATATGTCCACAGATTGAGAATGAAGTTGAATATTAGATACAGATCCTGTAACCAACCATCTGGATATTAGTTCCCCAGTTTTGCAAGGAACTTCAGCAGGTGCCTAAATTTATATTCTAAGTATTCATGGACAAAAAGTTAAGAATGTTCATAGGAAACTTGGCTGAACTGCTGGCTGTATATCCAGACAATAAATCTATTTATAGACACATACATATATAGGCCACATGACACCAACAATCCATATTGTATATGCTAACTCAGCTGAAGGCTTCTCAGCAGTGTAGGCAGAATCAGTTTTATGAAAGCAGCAATATGGGTCACAGCAGATGGGAGAAAGAGGCTAAAAAGATTCAGTGGAGGCTTCAACGGACAGAACAGATGGGTTGTGGGGGGAGAGAATGGGGTTTCTGGAGTAAGACTGGAGCTAGAAACTGAGAGGTCAGTGAAGGTCCATGATATTCTGGGTGCAAAGTGACTGATAAGGCTAAAAAGGCTGGAGAAGCTAAGTGAGGTTTTAGTGGGGCTGTGGATCAGGGTAGTGACAGCTCTTCTCCTTTCCTTCTACTGTTCTGAGAGCTTACCCCTTTTCATGAGCAAACTTCTTCCTCCCCTCTTTCCTGAAGCACAGGACTTCCACCTGCCACCTTTGCTTGTCACCCATGGACCTGTCTTCTTCTACTACCCTTTTCCTGATAGGAAGGCCTGCAGTATCCTGTCCTCCCAGGGAGGCAAGGCCTGCTTCTACTGGGATAAGCAGCAGCAGAACATTGAACAGGATGGGCATCAGAGAGCATTTTGCTCCTACACCTTCCTGAAGGA
This sequence comes from Mesitornis unicolor, assembly GCF_000695765.1. Classification (NCBI taxonomy): domain Eukaryota; kingdom Metazoa; phylum Chordata; class Aves; order Mesitornithiformes; family Mesitornithidae; genus Mesitornis; species Mesitornis unicolor. Next base: position 7,718 of record NW_010172645.1, on the reverse strand, counting down.
AAGACAGACAGAAAAGTGACTATCATTTGTTTAAGAAGCTGCACACCCCTAGGTTACATCGTGTTAATCCACTCAGTGTTAGCAACAGCAGGAGAGGAAGGCAGCTGTATAAAGCAGGAAACAAAGACCTGCTGTTCAGCCTAGAAAGCCAGGCCCCATCTTTGGCATAGATGAAGCATACAGTCTGCTGCCATAAGCTGCTGCCTACCTTGTCTTTTGGCTTAATACAACTCCGTATGTGAGTGTGTTGTGTGTATATACATATGTAACTATGTATATAGTTTAATCCAAGAAATAATGATAAAAACACAATAATGAGCTTCCAAGTATTATCAAGCCTATTAAGCTCCAAATAGTTCATTGAGGACCAATTTCTAAGTGCTAAATAGTACAGCTAGATTTTGCTTTCATGCAAAAATCAATGCAAACACATGAATCATTGAGAAGCATGCTGCAGCTTTTCAAAATCAGTTTCTAATTAGCAATCCATTGATCCAAATAGTTAGTACTACAAATAACACAGGAAAAAAAGTGTTCTACTAAGTATACGGAAAAAAAGAGTCAATTTTTTTGCCCTTTACAATTAATTTCAATTCTTTCTGGAATAGAGGAAAGTGCCAGAGGTTTGCAGCCTTAACACTCTTTTCTGTGTTCAGCAATGTTCCTCCTTTCATTCTGTCTCATCAGTTAGAAAACTTGTGCAGATCATGCATGAGAATAAATCTAATAAAGTAGATGAGGAAAACCTAGGCTTTGTAGGAATATTTTCATTACTACAAGAGTTCTCTTCCTCTTGGAAGAGGGGAATTGACTTAGCCTGTGCTACCTCACTACAATAGTGTACATTTGTCCTGTTGTTTTAGTAGATATTTAAGATGATGAAAAGCTGGCATCAGACTGGAATAAAAACTAACAAAAACTTAGATTTTTAAAGGTTTTACTTATTTTGCACGAAGTATAAAACACGTTAATATGCACAAGTCCTTTACACATGACTGTCAGTAACTTGCAGAAATGTTTAGCTACCTCCTATAGGAAGCTAGAATCTATTGCAAAGTCTATTAAAAATTGTAGGAATGTCTCCTAGAAGTAAAGGAGATCACAGATTTCACCATGGATATTACTTCAATATGAGAAGGCAAATCCTAAGAAATTCTCTGGTTGTGATCTCCTTTTTAGATTTTCTGCCCTTTCTGGGAAAACAAGAGGGTACTCTAAGACTGAACTGAATCCTACAAAATGACTGAAGACATTCAGCATGAAGTTAAATATTACATAGTAGCAGTTCTGTAAGTCTTGTACTTTTTCTGGTTAAAGAATGAGTCATCCAGTATTGGTTAAAGTTGAAGTCTGCTGCAAAAGAACCATTATTGAGTCTATCTTCAGTAATCTACAGGGCCATTTAGAATCATGGACTCATAGAATGTGTTGGGTTGGAAGGGACCTTTAAAGATCATCTAGTCCAACCTCCCTGCAGTGAGCAGGGACAATGTTACTAGATCAGGAGAGAAGGAACATTTGGTACTGTTATTTGGTACTGTTCAACCCATGACCTTTATTCACCTTCAAATTTCAAAGCATATTGTCTGGTGTTTGCTAGGATAGAATCATAGAATCAGTTTTCTATTCAGCAGAGTTGCATTTCTGAGAGGATTGCAGTGTTTGATTTAGTAAAAGCAAGCTGATAAGATATTTTGTTTTAGTTTTAGCTGGGATAGAGTTATTTTTCTCAATAGTAGCTAGAGAGATTTTGTTTGGGATCTGAAACTGAGAATGGTGTGATAACACACTGTTGTTTTGGTTGTTGCCAAGTAATGTTTACATTAAGGCAAGGACAGACTGTTTTTCAGTTTTTGCCTGTCCTCCCAGCTTTTTTTGACAAGAACCTGGGAGAGGACAGGGTTGGGACAGATGACCACGGTGATCAACTCAAAGTATTCCATACCATAAAAGTCATACTCACTATAAATTGGGAAGTTTGCTGAGGATGGCCTCTGTTACTTTCGTGGTCGCCATAGCTGGAGGGATTCACCCGCCATTTAATTCCCAAGGTCTCTCCTATTGTTGACCATCATGTTTTTGCTGGCACACAGCCAGCAAATGCTGTGTGAGCTGAGTATAACTTTGGTTGCTTTGTTCTAATTGTTCCTATTTTTGTTACAATTCATTAGTGTTATTATCTCAACCCACGAGTGCTCTCACCTTTTCCCTCTGATTCTGCCTCTGACTCCACCAGGGAGGTGGAGAGTGAGCAAGTGGCTGCGTGATGTTTAACTGCTTGTCAGGTTAAACCAAGAAACATATAGAGGCTTAAAAGAAATTGGTATGTTTCAGGGTAAATGGAACTATTTTTAAAATGCATTAAAACTGTGGGTTGCATTCTGTAAAGAAAGCCAGTGTTAACTTCAGTATTCACAGAAAAGCTTATAATGATGCTATCTTAACAGCAGCATTAATAACAAACATACACTGAAACATACCATTTATATGAAAGCTTGAGATATCTTTTTAATTTATGACTTTAATATATGCAGGAAAAAAAAGCTGGGATTTCCCTCTTTAGCAGTATCTTCGCTTTCAGCTATTTGTTTAGAAAGAAATGGCTTATTTGAGAATCTTGGTGGAGTTTTTCCATCAAAATACTGAGCTTATTAGAACAAAAATCTTCATCATTAAACAACCTTTTCATCAGCTCAAAATTATATGGCTTCTCAAGGAATTAGGAAAATTATTTTTTAAATTTTTTAAATAATTTTTGTTGGCAATTGTAGATGTTCAATGTCTCTCATTTTTGACATGGTTCCATGTGTCTAGTCACAAACAAATTCTAAAACTTAGCTGAACAGAATCTTACATAGAAGTGATTGTAATTCTAAGGAAACTGAAGAAGCAATTAACCAATAAGAAAGTATAGCTGAAATTATGGAGCAGTCCTGAAGCTTAGCAGAAAATACTAAAAGTAATCTTATCCCTGAATCTTTATTACTGCTGTTTATCTAGCATAGATTGTGCTGGATTTTGCTAGGCGTTAGTTTTCTTCATATTGGCTACTATGGGACTATGTTTTGTATTTGTGCTGAAAACCGTGCTGAATGATAATACAGGGATGCTTTCATCACTGTTGAGCAGTGCTTACACAGAGTCAAGACCTTTATAGGGTGGGGGTGCACAAGAAGCTGGGAGTGAACACAGCTGGGACAGCTGACCCCAGCTGATCAAAGGGATATCCTAGACCACAGGACATCACGCACAGCATATAAAGCTGGAGGAAAAAGAAGGAAGAGGAGAGTCCACAGTTATGACATTTGTCTTCCCAAGTAACCATTACATGCGATGGAGCTCTGCTTTTCTGGAAATGGCTGAAGAATTGCCTGCCTATGGGAAATAGTGAATGAATTCCTTATTTTGCTTTGCTTATGCATTCAGCTTTTGCTTTACCTGTTAAACTGCCTTTTTCTCAGCCCACAAGTTTTCTCACTTTTACTCTTCTGATTCTCTCCTCCATCGCACTGATGGGGGAGTTAGCGAGTGGCTGTGTGGTGTCCAATTGCCAGCTGGAGTTAAACCATGACACGACACAGTGCAGTTTTATCCTGAACCTAGTTATAATCACATAGATTGAAAATTGAGTCAGTTTGACAGAAGAAGTTACAACATGACACGAGGAACCTTAGATGTGCTGTAACTTGTTTGCTGTTGAGACTACTAGTTGTAAATTAAGTCAGACTGATCAAAAGCCATTGCTTTGCTTCTGTAGCATGGAAAAATACAATTTTCTATTAAATTCCAAGACATTTAGCACAATTTCTGTACAGTGTGGCATCCCTCTTTTGCTTTATTTAAATTTTCTTATGATGAAACTAGTAACTGTATGAAAACAGGTTTTATGTCCTGTTAGTAAATATGATCATTTTAAGCATTTTATAACACCTATTTATTAAATTATTGTTGCTCTGAAAAAATCTTGTTTATATAATAGGCAATAAAGGAAGCGTGTCCTTCTGTTTTCACTTCAATTTATACTTCCTCAAAGACAGAAAAGTGAGATGCAGGGAAAGAAAGAAAAGAGTGGCGTCACGAGCTCAAGAACAGGTAGGACGCTAGAGAGATAATTAGTATACAGTCACTTAGATGTTCCAGCAGTCTGATCTCAGCAGTGATGAAAACACAGCCTCCTCCTGTATTCAGGGATCACCAGAAAAACCATCAGACCTATTAATGCATATTATTCAAAGTAATACTTGTAAATTTTCTCTGTATTGTTGTAACCCAGGTACATATGTAACACTTCTTTCTGTATTCACCTGCCATTCAATGGCAAGATAGAAAAATGTTCTGTGTATCCTTGTTTTCTGTAAAATCTACCCAGGCAATATGCTTAAGTTTCCAGTTTACTTCCTTCATTTATTTTGATATAACATTGCCTAACCCTCTGATGTGCCTGCAGGATTCATGTATGTTTTCTAGTATTCAGGAAGGCAAAGCAGGAGCATTTAGGAAGCAGCCTGTTGGTCTAACGAGATATCTTGTATGAGGATGCTTCCAAGCCAAACATTAGGTTGACATTTTTATTGACACACATCATTTTCTGTTTGGTTTCCTCAACTGTGAAGTGTAAGATTAAGGCACAAATGCAAGTAAGTCTGAAAATCTGCCCAGCGCATAGCATTCCTATGGTTTTTCTAGGAGCCAGCAGCATCTCCTGATAGAATTGCAGAGGTCACTTTTCAAAGCTCAGCATTTGCCCAGAATTGTCAAGCAGCTTTCTACAATCAAGTGATTAAAGCAATAGGAATAAAAAGTTTTTAATTTCTGAAAATGTAAAGGCAAACATTTCAAATCTCTAAGCAAATGGTGGTTCCTTCTTTTAAACACACAGAGAAGTGGGAGAGTCTCAATTACTAAACAAATTGTCAGTGCGATCACATTCAACAGTGTGTGGATACTTGTTTATTTATATAACATATATGTTTATTGTGCCTTTAAGTGTTGTGTATGTCTCTTCTCTTCAAGTTCCCTAAAAAACCTGACATTGGGCAAGATTTTGAACTGAGCTTTGAACTGGAAACTGCAGTGATAGTTGACCCACGTAACATTAGTGAGCTTACTGTGTGCAAATGTTATTTGAGCAGTAATCCAGATAAACAATCTGTATTTCTTCAGCTATTTCTAAAACCTATGTTTCCCAGTTCTCAGGCAACAGTTCTAGTCCCGAGACTACGGTATAAACGTGAGTAACTGACATTGCCATTGTTTGAAAAGACATGGAGCCATAGTGAAATCACAGAGCACATCATTGGCATTCGAGTCCACAAGGGAAAGCTGCAAACTCTGAACTTACACAGCCACACACCACAGCAGAGCAGGGAGAGGTTTCTTCAGGTATGACATTGTTCCCTGAACTTTTCCTTCCACTTTGGCTTAGCTGCCTGCACTTTGGTGTGCACGGTATTAAAATCCCACTTCTCGGTCAACTAAAACTCCACTTACTATAAAAAATTACACTGTAATCTTGGATACCTCAACTTTATTCCATTTTCTAAATTTCTTTGTCGGTAAGGCCTTAATATTTATGAATGTCTTAAAGTCCCACTGAACTTAGGTGATTTGATGTTTACATATATATATCTGTCGCCTCACTAAATATAAGCAATTAACAAGATAAATCCACTTGGAGAATATTCCTCATGGAGAAAAACATTTATTTCTTGTTTAGAAAGTAAAAAATAAATAAATAAATTCTATTAATAAATAATGCAAGGCCAAATAGATGCACGTGTGTCTGATCCAAAACACATTAATTTTATACTGAACATTTAACAGGAAAACAAAGACAATGACTTCAAGTGTAAGTGGAAAAAAAAGAAAACTAAACAAAGTTTTCTTTAGAGACATTTAAACATTAAGATCAAAGAAACTGCCTGGTACTAATACTAAATTACAGGGAGCCAAGACTGTTTTGGAAGCACAATATTCACAATGGAATTTCCAATACTTTTTTTGCCCTGATTCAATGCTCTAAGAAGCTCATTATTTCAAGTCTTTGCTGCAGAGAAGTTATCCAAGAGTTAGGCTGGCATTGATAATACATTAAAAAGCTTAGAAGAACATTACTACAGCACCTACTTATAGTAAGATATTTGTAACATGAAACAAATAAAACTCAAAGTATTCCTGTCTTTGATATCTTTAGCCATCAAAAGCTGAGAGAAAAAGAAAAAAAGGAAATCTTGTCATAAAAATATTATTTTAAGGTGTCACATGAGGAAGAGACTTAACACTATACCTTCCCCTCTGTTGCTGCAGTCAAAAAGGAGTAGAAGCAATCAGCTCAGAAGCGACAAAGTGCAAGTTGTACTATATGATTTGTTTCCCAAACCTAAGGAAGCATTGTAGCAATTGCAGAGAAAGTTAATATTCCCTTTCTACCTGAGGAAATGAATGAAGAAAAAGTGCTGCACTTTAATAGAGACAGCCAAAAATCCTCAGTGTCAAAGTGTTTTTAATGATCCCATTCTCTGCATGGTACAATTTTTCTTAAATTTCTACTGTTGATGTACCCAGACAAACGACTTTTGGGCTTCTGACAAGTATATACATCTTCTAATATATTTTTTTATTATATATTTGATTGAATAGCAATACTGAACAAGATGATGGGAGTACACAGAAGAAAGATCCAAGAATTTTATGTAATTCAGTTCAACACAAGCAAAACTAAGATTTTCAGAAGGTTTAAATATCATCATAAAAAGGCTTGAAGCCATTTTGTATGGGTGTCCCACCTCCCTAGTACTAAAATTTGATCATTTAAATGAGGAGAAGTGGCAACATTTTCTTTTGTTTTTCTAAAATTTCAGTGAGTGAAACCTCTAGAACTCTGTAAAAGCCACGTGTTTCTTAGCCTCATTTATTTTATGTTTTGGCTAGGCAATTTTCAATGTATTTCACGTGAACCCATCAAGACACTTACTCTTTGCCTTCACAATTAATAAAAATTAAAAGAAAACAGGAATATCCACAGTTCTATGCTTGTGTCTGCAGTTTGCTTTACCTTACATGGATCTAGATTCAGCTACCACTTGGAAGATTTTCTTTATGGCCTTAAGGGCTAGAAACATTTATCTGAAAATGCAGTGTCTGTGGAGGTTGCTAACAGGGTGGCAACAGTTGTACTCAGATGTGCTGTGAGCATATTAGTGTCCTGAGTTACATCTAAAGTGTCCTCTGGCTGGGTAGTTGGTCATAATTACAAGGAGTTCAAGACCACCATGTGAGGCTCTGTGGGACACAAGTGTCCTGGAGTTTATATACAGCCATTGTGATGCAGCAAAGGAAAAGCAAATGCAGAAAGGAGGTATTACAGTCAAGGTACTGGCAGGTAAGTGATTATATTTTGGTAAGACTTTATCTGAAATACCATATACAACTATGCCCACTAAGATAAAGAAGAAGAAACTCGAACTACAAAAGATACAGGAAACAGCTGCATAATAAGTAAGAAATGTATGAGAATGCTAAAAGGGGTTTCCTTGCTTAGCCTAATGAAACAAAGGCTGAGATAGGGTATATGCTGCCATCAGTAAATACAGCAGTGGTAAACCCTAAGGGTGAATGTTAAAACTGATGCTGTCAGAGGAATGAACTGGTATGTCTTAGCCAGGAGTAAAATTATTTTAGTAATTAAAAGACATTTCACAGAATCACAGAATCACAGA
>NW_010172644.1:0-51656 GCF_000695765.1 Mesitornis unicolor | reverse complement strand
GAAGGAAGGAAGGAAGGAAGGGAAGAAGGAAAGAAGGGAAGAAAAGAAGAAGGGAAGAAGGAAAGAGAAAGAGAGAAAGAGAGAAAGAGAGAAAGAGAGAAAGAGAGAAAGAGAGAAAGAGAGAAAGAGAGAAAGAGAAAGAAAGAAAACAAGCAGCTGGTGGTGAAAGTGAGCAAGACTCTTTCTCTCTCATTTTCTTCTGTCTTTTAATAAATCATTGTAGCAGCTTTGTGACAGGTCTCTGTTATCCATAATGCCCAAGCAAACAGCTTTTCTTTCAGCCTCTATTCAGTTGGCTGCCAGGGAAGCAGGACTCCAGGCAGGAAACTTCAGTGGCTCAGCCTGCGTCCCTGTAATTCAATTAGAAAAGCAAGCATGAAGTCAATATTCATTGTGCCAGGCCAGAACTGCACAGCACAATGAAATGATAATGAGAAAGTTCACAAAGGAGATGGGCTTAATGATAAGTTTTTAAAGAGGTGCTGCAGCAGGTGACCCTCTGTACGACTGTCAAACAGACACAGGCATATGGGTCTTTGCCCTCAGGGATTTTCTCTCATCCCTTACCATCTGTATCCAGGGCAGACGGCCGATTGTGAATCCAAGGGAATCTCATGATATACTGTCTTAGGTCACACTATTCAGCTATTTTGCATCTCTAAAAGGAAAGAAGACATGTTTCTTAAACACCCAGGCTCCAGGGGAACACGTACTATTCGCTGGATCACAGACAATGCAGTTTCAAGTGGCATGGAGCTGTGACTCCCAAGCCCATCAGAGAGGTTGAGCCTGTGGGGCACAGACCCAGTAAAATCACAAGAGAACTTCCAACACTTCATGGAAGTGCAGAAGAAGAAGAAGTGCACCCTTGTGCTTTCAGAGCAAGGAAGCACCCAGTCCCTACAACCATGAGAACTTAAAGCATTTATGCTTTAAACTGATCAGTACTGGGTAAATGCTGGATCCAATTTTGCAACTCCCTCTCAAAGACATCTCCAATTGGAGGAGGCCTCTACATCATTTCCTTTATTCACCTTTTAGCCCTTTGTTGGTGACAAGAAAATATGTAGTTATTTATTTTGTAAACATCATTGTATTTAGTCTTAAAAATAATGATTTATTGAAGTAGTAATTAAAAAAACAGCATTGTGCGTACAAGCCCAGAGTTTCCTTGTTCTAATTTTGCTTTGGGATTCAGTATTCCAAATATGACAGAATTTGTTCTCTATAAAATTACTTCTATGGTAAAGCCATGGGCCCCTCACAAGAGAAACTTGAGCCTCATTCTTTCAGTGCACTTCAGAAAGAATGAGTGGCCCTGACTCTAAGCAGGCAAACGTAAGAAACAGAAAGTTTTTCTTTTCTTTTCCTTCAACAAAAGGAAAACAGGGCACACAGAGCTTATATAAGTTCCTTGAGGTCACACAGGGTGTCAGTGACAGAGTCACAAATTCAATTCAGATTCTCAGGCTCTTAGTCCCAGTTCATGTCATATTGTAGTGCAGTGCACTCCAAAGCTTTAATGTAATTTTCAGGAATATGTTGTTATTTCCCTAAATAAATCTCTCAGCCTAAAGTATATTAACATTCCACATATTCCCATCATCAGTAATGGTTGCTTAATCTGCTGGTAAATAACTAGTACAAATCAATAACTATATTTTCTCAAAATCAGGAGGTATTTTTCAATGTTGCTCATGACAACAGCCAATTTTTTCTTCGGAGCCAAACAAAAAGCAAGTCAATTTTGCCATTCTTCCTGATTCAAAAAACCTTCAACTGCTAATAATAGAAGTGGGTGGTGAATTGCTTCATCTGCAGTAGGAAGCTCTTCATGACCTATTGGGCCAGTTCTTCAGCTGCTTTAAACCCACACAGCTTCACTGAAGGCAATTCAGCTCTGTCAAGTCACGCAAGCCAAGGGCAGATGTATTTGTGTTTCACTTCCCACTGATTGTCTTAAGACTGACCCAATCTCTGCATCTCAATCGGAGAATGAAGCACTGCCCACAACTGGAGCTTTACCTAGGGGTGTAACAGGTAGAACGAGCTGGCTGGATGCCTTTTACAACCATCACTCTTCTCCAGAAATCCTCCGTGGGGAAAAGCAGAGGTAAACATCAGAAATGGCACGCCTGTCCAAACAAGCCATGTCAATGTCCTGGACTAAACACCTACTCCTCTGGAACATAGTGCAGGATAACAGCAAAGTGTCTCAGAATGAGCTGCTTTCTTCCAACACTGACCAAGAGATGTGTAAAAAGGGAAGAGTTTTATCTGCAAAGCTGCACACACTTCTGGCTGCTTCTGCAGCTCACTGTTTTCAACAATTTTCTCTCCCTAACTGCCATTTTTTTGCTTTTGCCAGTATTTTGAAGAGTTACAGACCCTTGTTCGACATAAACACCTTCTTCTGGCAGAAGGGATCAGATGCTGAACTGATGTATGTTCATATCTATATTGAATTATGCCAGCAAAGGGCCAGATCCCAGGATTTTTCCTTTCAGTCAATTAAATTCCAGTACAGCTCTCTAAGAGACAAGAAAAGGGGTAGGATAGCCACATCTTCCATATGTATTTATGCTCATTCGTACTGTTATATAAAAGGTCAGATAAGATAAATATTAGTCACTTTAGATGCCAATACGGAATATAATTATAATCTAACTTTTCACAGGTATAAAAACCCAATTTTCACAACTAAATGCAAATGTTGGATATTCTCCAAAGGTCCAGTATGTAAAACGGAGTCCTCGCTGCTCAAAACAACTAGAAGTCTAATGTTCCCGTGTAACTCCTGCATGTAGCTGTCAGAAGTGCTCACAATAACTTCCCCTTTCTTATTTTAGAGGCAGCACTCTCACTCTTATGTAACAAAGGCAAAATCCGTTGAGGTCAGGGATTCAGAGACACCAGCTTCATCAACTAAACAGCCTTTGCCTCTAAGTGACAGGCCCTGGGAAGTTCACAAGGCACTGCAGGTACCTATCTCCCTTTAGTTATCACTTGTCCATGTCAGACCCTGGTATCCTGTTTTATGCTTTGTGCTTTGTTAGGAGATGTTGTCTGCACAATATCCTCAGCCAAGAATTGTTTTTCCCTGAAGACATTAATGCATGCAATTGGCACATGCTTTTCTGGAGTATTTCTATCACCTTTCAAAGATACAGACAGTCAAATCTCTCCTCCACTCATCAAGGAAATGCTTAAAGCATCAAGTGGGGAATTCCAAGCCAGCTTATGGCTGGTACTTACTTTACATTTTCTCAGGCAGCAAGGTAACATGGGACAAGGACTGCCACAGTATTTATTTTGAGTCCCCTGGTGAGAAGAACATTTGACACTTATCCTGGATGGCTGAAACCTTCCTCCCCTACTGGGGAAGTCAGGCTATCTCTGCCATTCATATACAGCCACTGTTACTTGGCTTCACCTATCCCCTCTGAACACATATCACTGAAGTCAGTTACCCTAGGACAGGCTCTAAACTTCACAAGGGTAAGGTAAAACAGAGTTCTTGTCTCTAGCTAGGTCATAGTGCTCATTAGTGATGAGCTCAAAACTCATAAGCTCACTCCAAAGAAAAGAAAAATACTAGGAAAAGACCAAAATCCTTTTCAAAGTTCTGCATCTCTCTAGTTCTTGCCATGTTATTTCTGTCCTGAACTAGGCCATTTCAAAAGGGAAAATGTAGTCCTATAATTAAGTGATTAGCATGACCAGGGTTTAATTTCAAACACTGACAGAAGAGTGCTTTGTATCAATGGGCAGATGGAGCTATGGGCTCTCTTCACTGTACCATTTTAAGAAAAATTGACAGATGATAACACTTTTCTCCTATTCTTTATACTGATTGTCAGTGCTTAGAGGCAGATATTTTTTATTTGATCAGGAAGTAGCTTGCACAACAGCCCTCTCATATTCTCAGAGATTGCTGTGTTGTGATACACCTTTTACTTGTGCACTGCAGAACACGACCAGATGACAAGGAACACAATGCATTTCTATGCTTTATGTGTCCTTTCAGCAAAAGGAAGTGAATTTGGAGGTAGAGACACAGATGATCTAGGTACAGGCTATAACGAAAGACCTAAAAAATTGCATGCTAAATTCAATCCAGCAGAGAAATTACAGAAACACAGAATGGAGAGTCTATTTATGTTATTAGTAATAAAGGTACTGCAACCAGTAAGTGCAAAGCTATGCAATTACGAGGAGACATGCAGTGTACACAATCAGGAATCCTTATCAGATTGTTTGGTCTATCTTTTCCATTTAAAAGTGATGTTTAAACTATGTTTATAGACAAAATAATTGATCAATGAACCTGTCATTTGGGCATGGGGAACATGGTAAAAAATAGGTGATGAAAATATTTCTGTTTGTCCATTTGGGGAATAAATTGAAGATATTTCAAAAAGATTTTGTCAAAACCTTGGGGACATGTGCATCTGCAAAGTCAAATGCTACATCTTTGAAAATTTCCCACAAACAAACATCTCTAAAGATATTCAGAAATTAGATTTCTCTGAAGGTAAAACAGCTGGACAAAAAAAAAAAAAATAATCAGAGATTTACTATTATTTAAGCTTTTCAGCTGCTCCCTAAGAAAATAAACTTGGAGTTAAACAAAAACTTCACTGTTTTCCTACAAAACAAATAACAGTAACATTATACCCACTAAACAGGAATCAGTCGTATAAACAGTTTACCTGTCTCTGACAGGGAGAATTTCTGGGCAACTATATTCAAGGAAGGAATAGCCCAGGTTATGGTAACCATTGTAACCTAGTGGTTAATAAATACAAAGTAGCAAGTTGGAGGGCAAAATACCTAAAAACTTCATCATCTTGACTAAGTACCTGTATATTCAGTATACCTGAAAAAGGTGACAATCACCACACTCTTCTACTTGACACTGTCCAACTGTCCAACAGTTGCCATCATAAGCCCTTGATTTAAGATTTACCCATCTTTAACCAGCTAATCTCAGTTTAGTAATTTCTGGAACTTGAGTATCTAATTTTCATTCCCTTCACCTACAAATAGACAGACAGACATTGTACGCAATTGGAAAGTATTTTGTAGCTCAGAAACGAAATCTTATTTTTCTGTCATGTAGTCCTCCTGGATATTTTGATTAATTTTAATTAATGGAATCTGAGTTGCTCACAGGCCTTACATGGTCCAAGCAAGGAAAGAAAAGAAAAAAAAATCAACCATTTTCACTGTATCATGAAACATGAAACTTTCACTGTATCTGCAAACTTGAACTGTAACTACTTAGTGATCAAACAATTTTCAGTTGTGAACACTAAGTAATGGGAGCCTTTAAAACATGTCAGCATGGCAGAAACTTATCTCCCCCCTACTCTCATCCTTCCCACCAGCTCAGCATATGTAAACTTTTAGGTACTGCACGTTCAAGTTGATCCCACAATATATAACAGAAAAACGTATGCTGATGAGGAACAGAGGCATGTGTAATAAATACTTCGTGTGCCCAAGAGCCTAGAAATAGATTGTAGGCTGCATGTGTATTGCAGACTTGTGTCAACATAGCTAGATCCATCAGGTGCATGAAGAGAAATGGTCCTGATGGACGCAGCTGGGTTTCAGAAGCTGCCTCTACAGCCTTATTTATAGCAGCAAAACTGTCCATGTTCTAGTTCAGCTCTTGAAAAAAACATATATAACAGAGCTTTGCTAATGGGGCTGCATCTACAGTAGGAGAACATCAGCTGTAGAGCATATGATGTTTGCAACCGATAAAAATCACCCAGTACAAATCTGGCATGAGACCTAGGGATAGAAGTCGAATGTGAAGGGATTACATTCAGCACTTTCTAAGACAGTACTCTCTGAAGAATGAAAAGGGCTTGACTCTACCTTGCCCCATATTTTGTGCCGTCTTCCTCATCAAAGCAACCTAGATGAAAAACCTTCTCTCTTCAACCTTGGATATTGGTACATTTCACACTACTTTGCAAACAGCTTTCTTTAGTAACCACGTGCCCTGAAATAACAAATCTGAATCCTCTTATATAATTTCAGCTTTATCACGCCTGTAGTTTCTTTTCTTTTACAAGATTTGCAATAGGAACTGAATGCTGAATTCCTCTTTGTGCTTCTTTGGACCAGATTCTCAGCTAGTACAAACTTAACATCCACAGATGTCACAAAATCTTTCCAAATTTATACCAGCTGAAGATCCAGCTTTTGTTTGCCAATGAGGGTGTTGCTTTACAGTAATACAGTTTCTGGTCCAAGTAATTCTTAACGTTATAGTAATTTACTACAATACCAGACACAAAAGTGAAAGAGTAACCACCAGGAACAAATCGTCTTTTCTGATTCTCTAGGATATGTGCATGCAACTAATATATGGTAAACAGAAAAAACACGGGGATACGGCCATAAAATTATCCTCTCATTATCTTAACCTGTTGCTTTGGGACAGACTTCATTGTTCACTTCCCCCAGATGCTCTTCTGCCTCCTTCCTCACACCCTGACTGCTGTCAGTTTGCTGTCAGCTTTACAGTATCAAGTGTGTGATCTCTCCGTTGGTACCCTGTTCAGTGTCATTTAAGCTGCCCAGTCTGCAAGGCCACCAAGGTCAAGGGACTATCAGGAATAAGGTTTCTTAAGTGCAATGTGTGAGACACCATCTGACACTGTTTATAGATAGAGTTAGCCTCTTATTGACCACAGGATAGAAGTTAAAAGCATTGCCTTGGGAATTCAAATGTGTTAACCTCTGAAGTGATGTTTGAATTAGGGTTAGAAAGGGCCTAAAGGTTTGAACAGAGGCTTGGAGAATAAAAAGGATTTGGAAAAAATTTAGAGCAGGATCAGAGTAGCTACACTGAGTGTGCCAGCTGCTATATTATTGTTGATTTAATTGAGTCCATCTATCAGGTCTGTGCATTATGTGATCCAGTTCCAAAGATGTTTCTCCACTGCAGCTGACAAAATACAGACTATACACTTCAAATGCAGTTGTCGGTCTTTAAAACAGTCAGTTACAAAACATGTTGGCTGCTCTAGCAATCAATAATGGGAAGGGCAGTGTACGTTGGACTAAATCCCAAACAATTAAATACTTGCCAGTGTAAAGTAAAAAATGAGGCAAGACCACGCCAAAATCTTGTTCACTGTTTGGCAACCCACAGTATTACAAACAGTGATGGTTTCTCAGGCAAAATTAACGAAGCTGGAACAGCAGAAAATTTCTGAGAAGTTTTCTGATGAATACACTGAAAAGGTATCAAATACACCTTCTCTTGAAGTGTATTCACAAGCCACCTGGAATTCCTGATGCAGTTTTCCTGGAAGCTGACTCACAGAGGAGGAGGCTCTGTCATGAATTGCATACACAAACTATGAAGACACCACACAACGTCCAGTGAAAGCAGCAATGCCTGTTACCCAGAAAGGAGGTATCTAACAGCTGAAATGTTTTGGAACACTGGATCTGCACTCTGCAAACTGAGAATGAACAGTTCAGCTCAGCCCTGAGTAGAAGGGAAGGAACGTGTCATGTCAGGGTGTAGCAAGCCGCCTGCTACCTCCTAAGGAATCAGTAGCTGAGCATGATGACACAGCCAGGGGACAGGCCAGCGAGGTGCGCAGGGCAGGTTTAGGGTGACAGCCCAAGGTCAGCCCAGATCCCAGACAACCAGCCAATTTCATGGAGAGCTGAGGCCAGGCCAGGCCTTTAGACTGGAGGCTCAGCAGTGTCCATGGCCAGACAGGGCAGGGCAACATCCTACAGCATCCCTGGAGCAGCAAGTGACAGCCCCAGTTGGGCTGAACTGGAGCCCTGAGTCATGCACACCAGGAGAGGTAGGCAGGGTCAATGAGGCTAATTAGTGCCATTTTTTTCCTTAAAAATATCACTGATTTTCAATATTAAATTAACTCTTCTCCCATGCCTTGGTTTCACCAGAATAAAGTGTTAAATATGCTGGCACTTTGAGCACTGTAATTAGTTTTTCCACATTCATGATCTGTCTTGTCAATGCAGAAAAGAGACAGAAAGAGCACCAAAACTCCACAGAAAGAATGGTAGAAAGGTCCATACTATATACTATTCCAGTAGCTAAGCTTTGTAAGTACAGACTTACTTTTACTACTGCACAGTCTTGTGATATGTTACCCCTCTGCAACAAAATAATAAGGTTTGGCCAACCATACTTTGATTTACAGGTGGAAAAAGGGAGTCACTGAGGGGCTTAGAGAAAACCTCCTCTTTGCCATTAATGCCAGCTAATGTGGCATGTTTACTTGTGATAATGTAACATGAAGCTACATGGCTGTTTCCCTCAACCTCTCCATTCAGACAAGTGATGAGCATAGCCCTGTCTATTCCAGGAAGGATTGACAAGGGTCTACAGCCAAACTGGATGGATGATACCTCACAGATGTCATAGTGTCAGTCAATGGTTATTGCTCATGTGGTCTGAAACAGACACCCTAAGTAGCATTACAGAACAGTTCTGAAGAACAGTTCCGAGTAGAAACAAGCCCTGTAGGCCATTGTTTTTCTGGACTTCTGCTAACAGCTACAGCCTCATTGCAAATCTTCTTAGTCTTTCAAAGTGTGGAAAATACGGTAGATTTTGATATTATTTTTCTGAAACATAGAAAATGCCATGTACGCAGCTATTCTTGCTGTTTGCTAGTGGTGCACCCTGGCTACGGTGATGTTATAGGAAGTAAGATCTATACTCACCTTTTCTATCTCCATCAATTATCTGGAATTACACTCTCTTCATACTTTAGAATCCCTCCACTGCATAGCTGAGGAAATGACAAGGTATAGGTGGCTATTAATCTTGTGTTAAAGGTCATTTCGAATGCTCCTGTTATGCACACACAAACCTCTGAGCTGGACTTATCTTCAAAGACATTTCTCATTCAAAAGATGGTGCATGTGTCTGGGACAACTAGAAAGCAAATATTCCAGTGCCTAAATTAATGCAAAACAGGTTAGTTTCTCTAACTCTCCCCCTCTCCCCACCCCCACCCTTTCTCACATTCTCTTTTTTTTTTTCTCTTTATCTCTTTCTGTCTTCCTTTCTTGCTCTCTTAACTGTGGTACATGAAACTAACGTGGGAAGAACTGGTTATAGAAATACATATCTATTAGATTTTATACTTCTGGTAAAACACAGTACTATGTGATCTCTAGGCGTGCACAGAGTAAGATGAAACAAATCAAAGTCACCTAGCGAGTGTCAGTCTTAATACCCCAAACTATCATTTCAGAGTGCTGCGGAGTAAATGTCCCTTTCTTTAACCCTGCAATAAAATCTGTGTCAAACCTCTGTAGACTAGACCCCAAATAGTCCAAGTCCAAGGCTGTAAAACCTTTCCATCTGCCACTCAGTTGTCACTAAAGAACTGTCCCAGACAGGATGTGTAAATAAATTGTCAAAATACAGTAATCTGTAGCCTCAAATTCTTGACGTAGACAACAATCTCTGATTAATGAAAGAAAAAACTGCTGTCAGCTAAATCAAGAAGTCCTAGACCTGGAGATGACACCATAGCTATATCACAAAAAAATTCTGAGGCAACAAGGAAGGTAGTGACAGAGTGGTAAGTGGCATTTACTTTGGAAGTGTCAAGAGGTGGATCCTTAAGCATAGCCCTACAGCTGCTCAGGTGAGGTGTGCTAGGAGCAGAGGTTACCTAAGAAACTTTGACAATTTCACTAGAATATGAACCTAGCGTTACTGAGGCATCTTCCTTTTTTTCACCTTTAATTTTTGCTCTGAGGAAAAGGAAATGCTGTTAGAAAGTTAATTCTGTTAGGACATATTAGTTTGTATCAGAAGATACAGAATTTTACTCAGTGTTTTATAAGGAAAGGTACTGATTTGCAATGCAGTCTAACTCAGTTTGACTGAAACCCTGGGAAAACCAGACCAACGCTATGTACCTAAAATATAGTTCTAGAGGCTAATTTTGACCCCAAAAGCTTTTTTGAGCTCACTTGTAATGCTAATAAATTTTTCTAAGGATCATTTTAGGTGGATGTACACTCTGATCTGCAATTTGCAGTTTTTCACAGGACTTGTTTTCTCATTGACATTAAAATTGATACTTTGGCTGAGTATTCCATCCTAGCAGGAATCAGCAAATATTTAGAAGAGAAACCTCAGATCCAGGTCACTACCAATTTTCAGAAATTGTTAAAAAAACAAAACAAAACAAAACAAAACAAAACAAAACAAAACAAAAAGAAAAGCTTGGTCTTGAAAATTCATAAAAATGCAAGCTTGACTTTTCTTATTTTAAGAGCAGATGAAAACATAAGTTGGTTGACTCAAAGTAATACGTTAAGCAGAATGCACAAGAAAAGAAACATCTTAATTGACTGAAAATCCAGCTGTGGACTTAAAATAGAATTTTAAAAAGTCACATTTTTCATGTTACTAAGTTCAGCACTGTCTAGTCTTTGAAGAAATGGATTGGCTCAACAGAGTTAGCTGGAGCACTCAGCATTCACACGGGAACTCTCTTCTGCTGTCAACTGGCCCAAAAGCATGGCTGTGAGACTTACCATATCCTTGCTATTAAACATATCTGCTAGGGCCACCTTCGTGCTTAAAGGAGAGATTTAGAGATGGAACTTTTTAAGCTTCTTGCAAATGCTTTCTGTTGTTTAAAACCATCTTTGCCTGTACCGGAGAGATTTTTAGAGCTGAGGAAAGAATCTGTGGGCTGGATCTATTCCATTTTAATAGTAATTAAACTCTCTAGTCCCAAACGCCCGTTCTAACTCTTAATGAAATAAACAGCATAAGCTCCCATTGCATGCTAGAGAGGCAGGATCCAGTTCCACCTACTCAGGGTTCTTCACATGAACACTTTCTAACTGTGATCAAGACAGCAACAGATACAAATTGAAGAAAAGCAAAGTGTTAGAAATTATTTTCTCTAGCATGACTAATCTGTGCCCCATTTTCCACTATCAGTCCCTTAATTGAAACTCCAAAAAACCATATCCACTGTCTGTTATATAAATATTCTGCACTTAAACCAACCACTTCTTTTGTTGATTTCTATGTAACACCAACCTTTGTAACCATATATATTGAAATCCTTCAGTGCCAAGTGTTTCAGGGATTCTGCAATGAGTCCCTGCTAGCACTAACCTTTCCACCTTCAAGGCCTTTAGCCTAGCCACTGAACTCTCCCCTTATTTCCATGCTGCTCATGACTCAACACTGAACAATGTGCAATGAACATGTGCAATGCAATCAAGCAATCTCTAGCCACCAAACCCCCAAACTCTCCTCACTCTAAAGCAGTATAGTAGTAGTGTTCTAGAATTCCGCTTAACTCATGGGGCTTCTGACTTCTCTTAGAACTGGCAGTGGTTGGAAAAAATGCTGATTTGGCGAAATCAAGACATACCACAGAATCATTTTTATTACTCTTTTTTTTTATGAAGGAGAAAGTCAAGAAACATTTCAACCTGAAACCTCTTTAGTTTCCTGACAGCTCATGTATCCAGCACATTGATAGCTTATCAGGTGGAGTGGCATTCAGCATCTGCAGTTTATTACCCAGATGGAGCCAGAGGACTTCAAGCTTCCAACTGATCACTGGAGAGCTCTGTAGAAGACATAGTATTTATCTCAACTTATAAGCTCCAGGGACAAGGTTCTTCAAAGAGTGAAAAATCAATGCAGTTGAACGGAAATTAGCAAATGCCAGGGCACTTGCAGGAGGCGGGGATTTGGTCCTTTTTTAGTAATATTTGATTAAAACAGACTTCCACATTCCAAATGCTACACTGCCAAAGTTGAACATCAACTGCATGAGCAGCTATGTGGCAGGATGTGGAAAACTACTTTGTGTTAATGATTCTATGCTCTGATCAATATTCTACAGTCTTCCCATGAACAAGTTAGTGTTTCACAGAAGATAACAGTGGAAGCAACAAGTGTCAAATCACAAGGGCGCTGCCAGATGTTGTACTGCTACAACCCTGTACTGCAAGCTTTAGAAATGCTGTCTGAAGCAAAATAATAGTAATTGCACAAAACTTCTGCAAAAGAATCACACTGGTCTATCAAATGTAACATTTAATCACATGGGTTCTTGCTGTTTGGAGGATAATACAGTCAAAGAACTCCAATGAATACACTTCAATAGGAAGTCAATCAATTTATGGCTGTTTATATTGCATAAGGACTTGATCATATGTCTGATTCTCATTTGGTATTTTTTAAAGAATTAATGATGTATAAATCACATGATTAAAGCCATTGCAGGGTGTTTTATAACTGTAGGCTCGCTTTATAAACCGTAAGCTTACTATGTGACCTAAACCTGGCTATGTTTTACATTTTTTTTTATTTGGTTGCCAAGAAAATCAACTGGCAATGCTTCCTTAATTGCATTTACAACTAGAAGTCTTTCAAGGATTCCTCTTATTCAAGTCTTTTTACCTGCCTTCATTAAAATTCTGTGAAGCTCTGCTGATTAGCCAGAAAGACCTCCACCTTGAACATCTTGTTCCATCTGTGATGCAAACCTGTGTTGCTCTTTCCACTGGGACTTCATTGAGGGATACATTCACGGGGGTGAAAGTGTCAAATCTGAGCCCATAGTGACCACAGTTTTGTACAGACACCCTCCACTTGCCCATCAATCACATGTGATTTTTCCCATTTATTAATTTTTCCAAATCCCAGAAGCTTGTTCTGGGATTCAGTTAGTCTCTACCTTCTTATTTTAAAAGGTCTGGAAGAGAATTAAGAATGTTGTAATATGAGACAGTTCACTAACATCAGTGTGGAAAAGATCTTTGGCACTGTCAAAAATACCTGTTAAAATGAATATATTTAACAAAACCTTATCTCTCCTGATGGCATGAAAAGCTAGGTATTTTATCCCAGCAGTTTGCTCTGCGCTGATTTTTTTCACATCAATTTCCAATTCTGTTATTTAAAGATGGCTTCAAATTCTTTGTCTGTAAAGTGTGGCAAAATTTATAAGTGTAAAGCAAGGAAGTATTCCTCTCTGGAAACCTCTTCTGCTCGTGTGCTGTCGGAAGTTGGAAACAGTTACATTTCTGGGTAGTGAGGATCGTCTGACATAGGCCCAACAAGTCAGCAATGCTCAGTCTTTTTTTTTACAAAGGCAATACAGGAAGAGACTGACAATTAGAAGAATAAAAATGAAGTTACTATCACAGTCAGGAATAGAGAAGCCTATGAAGGCAATCATGAATAAAAAGTTCAGAGCTCAAGTACTTCATTCTGAAACTAGAAGGCAGCTGGGGGAGAAGGGACATCTGTTCCCAGAACAAAAGGTCAAGCAGGACAGGACGGGGGAGCTCAGCTTGTTGCAGCCCCTACTGAGCTGCTACATAAGTTTGTTTGAGCCTGATATGATTTTCAGCTCTCTTTGGAAGACGCATGCATTCAATGCTGTGCTTGTTCTACTTACTGTCACTACCAAACCCTTTTTATTCCTCTGCAGGGAAAGCTCAGTCACTGGATCTGTCTACTCCTTCTCCCATCTCCTCCCCTCCCCTCTGACCCTTAAAGCCAAGACATGAAGTTACATTTCTCTATTTCTTCCATCAGCTATTGCGGTATGAGAGTTCCACTAAGACATGGGCATGTTCCAAAAACAACAAGCGAATAAGGACTTCTGTGTTTTTAAGACTTGACCCAAAATATTTATTTATCCAGAAGTTTAAATTCTCACGAGCAATGGGTGAAATTCTGAGAAGAGGAGATCTGCAGCAGGCTTGGACATAACACTGAATCTCAAGGCAACAAGTGCTATAATATAGGCAATGAAGGATAAGCCATATACCAAGCATCAGTAGAAATTTATATATTAACATAATTTCATAACTTTCATCAGTCACTTTTATATTAGAAAGGAGTGAGAATGAAAGCATAGGTACACTTAAATAATACTAGGGATTCCTACAAATCCTGGAATGATTTACTACTAACTGTGCAATAATGGATTGCTTACAGCAAACAGGAGATTCACAGTTTCCCAGGAGGCTTATTCCACCACTGCAGGATACAAATAATTCCCATTGACTTCAGTGCCTTTCCTGCCGTGAAGGACAAGGAATTTATTGACTTCAGTGGGAGTTATGAATAACTTGCATGAGGAAAATGGGAACCTAAAGAAACAAATTAAGGATTACTCTGTCTACTTCTTAAATGTATTTCAAATATTTCTCTCCGTATTAGCAGTAAAAAATCCACACTCAGCTCAAAGTTACTCATGTATAGAAACTAAAAATTCTAGCAACATCTATAAACAAATGTATGTTGTCAGTGTAGAATAGAAGTAGCATCGAAAGCCATAAGAAGCTGGAAGATTTCTCATGGAAGAAATTCTCTGTAAAGTATTTGTCTCCTGGGCAGATTTCACTAGCTCACAGTCAACACGTCTTCGTCCTGCAGATGCACGCAGGATTCCCTCACTAACACTGTGTAGTCATCTTGCTGTAACTGTGAATTTCTTTTTCATTTACCACTGAAGAGCAATTACATTAAAAAATCAACCCAAATAATAGGCTTTACTTTTTGCCAGTTGTGTGCTTAAATGCCCATTCTGCCCATCTGTACCGCTTGTCTGATATATATATATGTATCTGGAGCAGAAGAGGAGACAGAAGAAATGTTCTTCTTTGGGAATCACATCTGGAGAAAAATCATTGCTTTAAAGGAGACAAAAGGGCTAATATTTAATCTGGTACACCAGCAGATGGACAATCACACAGCTGTTGGCCTACCTAGTCAGGTGTGTCATCCACAACAGGAAAGTGTATTCAAGCAACCAGTGAAATGTGCATGTTTGGCAGCTAAGTGGGTGAGCAGAGAACTGCTGTGGACTTCTCACTGCTTCCTTGCAGACATCTAGCTCAGGCAACTAATGACAGGAAACACAGACAGAGGATCTGCTCCAGTGTAACAACTTCTACAGAAGGAAAGCCTACTGCAATCTCCACTGGAACGGCAGCACCGAAGGAATCACTCCTGGAATGAGGAATTAATAAATTACTGTCAAACATGATGTCAGTGAGACTATGGGCATAGGTGAGGGAACAAACCTTAAAAGGCAGGGCTTTTCAACAAGAGGAAAATATGTATGGTACTCTTTGTGCCTAAATCAGTAATGTTATACATGATAGAGTATTTTGTTTCAGTGGAGACTCAAAAAACTGAGTAAACAAAGGAAATAAGTCCTTGTAAATGTCACCTTTATGTAGCAGATAGGGATTATGCAACTTGTTTGTAATTTTCAACTTCCCATTTAAAAATAAAAATTATTTTACTT
This sequence comes from Mesitornis unicolor, assembly GCF_000695765.1. Taxonomy (NCBI): domain Eukaryota; kingdom Metazoa; phylum Chordata; class Aves; order Mesitornithiformes; family Mesitornithidae; genus Mesitornis; species Mesitornis unicolor. Next base: position 36,321 of record NW_010172644.1, on the reverse strand, counting down.
TGACAAACTCTACTGCCCTTGTGACATCCCAAAAGATATCACTGTGAGGTGTCTTAGATTGTATTAGAAATGTCAGATGATTTCTAGACACATAGCCCTCAGTAAATTGAGAAGAGGATTTTACTATGGTCAAGTGGTTCAATACTACCAGAGAAAGCCTACATCCAGCTGAGAAGGAAGCAGCATCTCACAAAGTATTCAGTACCATACATGCTTGCAGGACAGTATTGCAGGACAGTATGGGGACATAAGAATTGCTCCATATACTTATTTTCCTTCTAAGCAGAAAGTAGGACCTGAAAATCTAAGAGTTAGTGTGTACATAAGATTATTAGCAATGTATTTGCTAGAATTGTTTTGCCTTTGCTGTTGAAGAAAGTGCGGACAGCCTGCATGACTAATTTCTGCTGGAAGAGGATGAAGTAAAGATGCAGTTCTTGAAAGGATATAGAAGGAAGTAGGGGGAAAGGAAGGCTTCATTCTCTATTTACTATTTTTTAAAACTCCTGCCATGCAGTCAATTCCTAAAGCTCAAAAACAAAGTAGCCTTCCAGAATATTTTCATGGGCCCTGGGGCCAGGCAGTTGCTAATCTGGGTAAGTCAAGAGCATCCACTACAGAGGAAACAACAACAGGAAGCAGGGAAATAATCTCAGACTTCCCTTGTCTTTAATGTCTGTCTTAATAGGGAGACCCCACCTACACATTTAATAGGGTCAGAGCCATAACCCGAGGCTATGGGGTATACAGACTCTTGATCATTCCATTACAGTAAGGATGCACATTTCTATTAAACTCACAAACAATGCTGAATAGCTACTCAGAAGATTAACAGGACCTCCCACTTCATGGAAACAGTGACTGTTTACATAATATGTAATAACAGTAAGTCATAACAAATCCTAGGAGAAAACTCCAGTGAGAGATAAAACAACATGACCTTCTGATTTTTCTTCTTTTCTCGGTCTTATAATCCATGCCTTTATTTCTGTAAGGATTTCTGCATATGCTTAATTTACAGCACATCAGAAGTATCCTAGGTTTCAATTAATCTAATAGGTGCAAAAAAAGAAGTGCACGCATAAGAGAATGTCCTTTTTTCCCTTTGTTTATGCAGTGCCTAGCATGGTAGGACACCTCTCCATAGCTTGAACTTCCTGCCACTGTGATCCAAATAATACGAGACGTTCCACTTTGCAAGGTTAAACAATTACCATTCTAAATACAGGGCTTGTACAAAGTAGCACCAATATTGATCTCTATTACTGTGCTGAGGTAGACCAGCTGAGGATCAGACCCTGCGTAAGATGGTGAGTAGTTTGTAATATGCAAAGGAATTAAACAAACACTTCCGTAGGGATAAAATTTGCAACTGGACAATTAGTTTCTGAAACTCAACTGTCAGTTGAAAGTAATTACTGAATAATGTCCTGCATGAGAAATTCTCGTTCTATCATTTGCTATATTATAACACAACATAGCTTTTGCAAGACAAACAGACTTCATTAATTTTCCCCTGGGAACTCCTCCACTCTCTTTTTGTACATTTGCATGTGAGCAGATCCATAATTACACAACCAGAACTCAGATTTGCTTAAAATAAACCATTCTAGCGTTTATTGCCTGACAGGACACTCCAGAGGAAAAAAAAAACACCAACCTATTCCCTACTAAGACAACAGTCAAGGCAAGAAAAAAAAATATTAAAAAGAAAATGTTTTACTTTTCACATCTAGCATTTACTTGTGCTGCACTTGCATCAAGAAGCTAACATGTCAGGTCTGAAAGCCAGTACCCTAGGTGCTGTACCAACATGTGGAAAAAAAGACACAGTCTGCTCCAGAAGCTTTCCATCAGAAGCCTGTATGCATCCCACTACAATGCATAACTTCTTAATTTAAGGGATTGCCCATAGCAGATGTGCGAGGGTTGGTGCAAAAGGTCTGCATGCCTGCCAGGGGCTGCAGGAATACAAATCCTTCACATCAGTGCTAGAAGGAAGCAAAGCATATCCTGAAAGCACTGTCTGGGGCCTTCTGCCAGCCCTGGCAATGTGGCCAGGGTGTTTGACACAGACAGTTTGGAGAGTCCTCCTGCAGAATCTCCCCATGTGGTCAGCGGTCGAGAGAGTGTTCTGGCTGCCCTTTTAATATTAGTAATGATTTAATCATCCAACAAAGAAACAAAATTCAAAACAAAATGTCTCACACAAACTCACTCAACTTCAGCACTTGCCCAGCTCCCATTCATACAGCAGCTGAAAGATTTAGTGGAAAAGAACAGACTTTAATCACCATGCATCCTTCTGCTCTAGAGTGTGGGCTACAGCAACTAATAAGAGATGAAGGTTTACATGTTTTTCTTGTGTTTCTGCTGGGGCAGCTGTGTCATTAATTCAGCTTGTGCCTGGTTACTTATGTTAAACATTCCCTTTGTGGCCTTCTTTAAATCTTAAATTTTGCATGTGACCACATGTAAATGTAAATGTGTATTTTTATGGTCCTGTAATCTCAGTGCTTTTAAATCCCAATTGCCTGAAGGCACACAGGGAGCTGAAGCAGAAAAGCTTGGTCAGTTTGTGAACATTTAGAGCTAGTTTATTTGCTCTTTCTGAGTGGATTCAGTTCCTGTAGAGTTTTTTGCCTTTTGTGTAATAAAGATAAGATCTAGGAACCTAATTAACCCTGCAGGGCCTGTGAACAAGTCTCATTAGAAAACAGTCAAACACATTTATATTTAAATACCTTATTTACAGGAATTCATAACATATTTGTGAACAGCAGACATACAAGCCACACACTTCTACCTTTAACCGCTGTACACCGACTCCTTAAATAAAGCTGAAAAATGCAACAAGTTTGAGCTCAAAGTCATCTGAATTATATGTGTAAATTGCCTATAGTTTGAAAGATTATCCAGTAATAAATTAAAGTCCTGTCTGCAGGATACTGTAAACTATAGTGTCCTTTCACCTGCACCCAAAAAAAAAGAGCATGTTCCACAGAACCAGCTTTATTGCAGCCCCCATCCTGACCAGAAAACACCACTCCAAAGCAATTTCTCTGGGGACTTTCCCATCTGTTCAAGGGGGAAGATATTATTAATTAAGGTTATTAAAAAGCTTGTTCTGAGGTTACTGCGTATCTCTGTAAATATTCTGGATCAGACAGTAGCAAACTTGGGTTCTAGTACTCAGTGCCTATGAGTATGTATATGTTCTTGTCATACAGGTTTCAGTTATTTGAAAACAAAAGTATACTCAGCAATTCTGAATTACCATTTTCTAACCCTTCATTCCTTCCACCCTCATCTTTCATTACAGAGAGACAGAAAAGCCAAGCAAAGAAAGATCTTTAGAAATATCTGACCCAATTCTCTACTCTGAAGAAAAGTATAGGAAAATAAATGTTTATTCATGGGCACAATTGGTAGTTCAAATCCACACTCTCTAAGTGCCAGCATTTGACATATCCTGTTGATTGAGGACTTTAGGTATCCAAGAGCCTGATGTTGGTGATTAGCCCCTCCTTCGTATATTAGTGCATTACTAAGTGCAGCTCTATGGGATGTACTGTGTGCATAGCGGCTTAAAAGCCAGAAGAATTAGTCTTGGTTCTCGTGACATCTTGAAGGGCAGCCTGGATTCAGAATTACGTCTGGTCAGTACTTTGTTGTAAGTTACTGCCTGACCAGTGAGTAGGATAAATGATGACAGTGGGACTGAAATGTATCTTAAAATTAATCATCTGCTTAATGGTATTCCTGGAGAAAGATGGGTTTAAATATAAATTTAAGGGCATTTTCTGCTGCAGTGCTTGTGGGAGTGAAGATCCCATAACAGAGAGATTCTATACAAGACAGACCTATATTGTGTCACAGATATTTTAAAATCAAAGACATTATAAATTTAATTTATTTAAAATTCTGTATCCTGATACAACTGGTAAGAGGAATCAGATCTTCAGACTGTAAGATCTTCATGAAAGGAATGAGTTTTGTTTGGGATTTCTATGGCATTTAATAAAACAGGAACCAATCTAGGACTGGGACAACCACACTGTAATGCTACACAAATGAATATAACTGTGTTTTTTAAAAAACACTTAGATTAAAATTCTGCTTCAAAGGCCTGAAATTAATGTTTTATTAGCCAGTTTAAAAGCTGTTTAAAAAACACAAAACCTCGACTGCTTCTTTAAGTAGATGCATGATTTATATTGTGAATCACTTCGGCAAGAGCAGGAAAATCCCAAATCAGCCTACTGTAATAAATTCTGTGTTCATGTGAATTCTTTCTTCAGTGCTTCATTTTCAAGGAGTCATGTGGATTTTTTAATAATCAGACTCGTTGTGTTCTCTTCACCCTATTCAACAAAGCAGTGATAACTGTAAAAGCATCTTAGGCAATACACAGCAACTCAAATGCAGCACTGAGAAATATTTCTGTGAAATCAAGTTTAACGAGATATCAAAATATTACACCTGCAAGTCTTGGCTGCTGGACAGTACTTCAGAAAGCAAAGCCAGTTTCCCTAGTCCAGATTGGTCAACATCAGGCTCGTTGGTCTAAGATTTCACAAAATATTTTCCCACATTTGTCCAACTGCAGTTTGAAGGGTGTAGCTGACAACATGAATGTGCTCTTAGGTGAAAATGCCTAAATATTTCCCTTGGTGATCTTTGTGTCTGGACCTTACCAGTGCAGATGTCTGTAATCAAGAGAACTCTATGGACCTGCTAATTATTCCCTAGGCTTTTCCACTGGCAATAAAAATCCCATTTGTCGTAGCTTGTTTGCAAAACTGCTTCCATTTCCACAGTGGTGGCATTAATTAGCCAAAACTTGTGAAAATTGTTGGACTTTAAAGGTTCAAAAAAAGCCACTAAGTATTGCTCCTAAATATTCCTATAAATTCAGCCATGACAACAACTCCTGAAAGTCCAAGTTACTCAGTTGGAACAATTTTTCATGCTTGTAGCAATAAGTAGGAAATAAAAGGGGTCTCAGATTCACACTAGGGAAGTTGCTTCTGTGAGGTCTTCATGCAGATGGATGGTGAATTTCTCATATAATAAATCAAAATTTCCTGATGGTACAGTGGCATCTCTTGCTGAGGTCCATAGACCTGCTGGCTGCCCACCATTCAAAGGCAGCAGGCCTCTACCCTGCAGGATGCTTTCTCTACAAATCCTTCAGTCACAATCAGGAGATATTAGGGCCTCTATAAACTGCCCAGGCATTTTGGGGAACAGCCAGCTTCCTGCTGGGATATGGACACTTTTCAACTTCATTGACATCTGTCACACATGCAGAGATAAGAAAGCAATCAGGAAAAAAGCCACATTATGAGCTTCCCATCAGCAGGGTCAGTTAAGTCTTTGTTCTTAAAAGATATTTAAAAGGTTCACCAGAGCTACCTTGCTTAATAGTAACTTTACTAAGAGAATCTTACTTTCAGGTTTTAATGACTATGGAATGTTTCTCCATTTCTTGATACTTTTTGCATTCGGCTAACTTTCCTGTAGGAATTTCAAACAAAAAAAAATAGCTGTGATGCTAGTTTTTCCATACAGTTTTTATTAACTTTCTTCCAAATAAGTCCCTGCAAGGAAAATGACACCGATTTTTATTATCAGAAATATATTTATTAAGCGACAGTCTAACTCTCAGAATAGCAATGCATTCATTTTTTTGGAGTTAAAGCTTTTTCCCAAATGACCCTAAAATAAGCATGGGAAAGCAATATTGTAAATACAGTAATGAACTTCAAGTGAATATACTTCTTTCCCCTCAAGGTATTGCCTATACTAAACACCATTTGGGGGATACTGCTGTTAATTACTATGCTTAAATAGCATAAGGATAAAACTTAAGGTGCTGCTTTCTTGCTATTTATGATCATTTTTAAATGTCTTAAATGTAGATGACAAAACTTCAATAGGAAATTCCCTTCTCTGATTTTAATGTAGATACAAAACTACTTTTTCAGTTTCTTCTTTAGGCAAGTATTTCCCTCAAAGAACAATAGAATCCAGTAGGTAAAAGTACCTGCTAGGGAAACAAGAATTTTCAGCTGTAGCTCTGACATGCTATGGGACCATGGACATACTTCCGGGACTCAGCTTCTTCAAAAGCTGTTGATGCATAGTGTAAGTGCTTTTATATGGCATCATGATACATAATGACAAAAAGAATTTTTAATTGCTTTTGCACTCATCACAGTAGTCAATATAATCTATTCATTTGAGATTTTCTCTATTGACTTCAGTAGAGTCAGTGTAGTTTATGCAATGTTAACGGAGAACAAGCAAGCAGGACTCAGCCATATTTTACGTAAAGACAACATTGAGCTTGATCTAGCAGAAGTAAGGGAGATAAAGTACTTACTCAAACAAAAACTGGAGGAAAATCTCAACATGTCTTCTCAGCTACAACGACAAAGTCCTGGTACTGCACAGGTGCCTGGGGAAAGGGATTTAACTGCTGGTGGCTGGACAAAGAGGAGCAGTGACAGGTTGGGATCATCAGTCACTGAATGCTGACCATGCTATAATATTTGCATTTTAAGATCAGATGTAAGATTAAATGAGTAAATTATAAGGTGTTCTTAGAAATGGATCCTGGTGAGGCTTACAGCAGACCACTAAGCCCAAAGCCAGCTGGTGCACTGGTTTCCCAAAGCAGCATGACAGCCAAAGAGTCATATAAATGAGTCACACCTGCTTAAAGCCATCGCAACAGAGAGCAATGAAGGGCAACCTGGCAATAGAGAGCAGTCTAGATCCCTCCATTAGGTGACAGATTTTTAATAACCTTTTCCTCTCCTCTAGTTAGAAGAGATTTTTCTAAAGGCTGAACCTTACTGAGCAAATTTAGCAGCAATGTCAAATTTAGCAGTCTTCAAAGTTTTAATGGAAAACACTACCAAATTCTGTTGAGCAGAAAATGTGGTTTTCATGAAGAAAACCTCTTTGTTAAAAATTAACATACTGAAAGCATTAACATAGTGTTTAAAAGACTAGGCTCATTCCGAACACCTTAAAACAAAAGTAACTACAACATTCCAGAACTAGGTTCTCATTCAATCAGGAGTTTAACAGTTAAATACCTTTAAAGGTCCAAAGTTTAATGATTCAAACCCTGGAATGACTTTTTAAAACTGCCTAATTCTACTAAAGCATGTAATTTTTTTATAGCAAATAGGCCTTTCTGAAATAAAGCTGCAACTTCCATCTTTTTTATGATTTCATGGACTGCCCACAAAATGTAGCTTACTGCACACTTCAGTTGTGGGTGTATGTGAACATGGCACAAGGCTGATGTAGCTCAGTTTACCACTGTCAATACCAGAGCTCAGGTTTGGAGCACAGGACAGCCTAATGAAGTTTTTAAGCATACACTTCATATCTAGGATACAAACTGTGCAATCAAAATCAGACTCAGTTCGAATGCTTAAAATTACTCACAATCACAAGCATTTTGCTAGATGAGCCTAAAGTACTCCCTGTTTGGCTGGATCAAACTCTGATATAAGGGCAAATAGTTGTAAAACTGCAACACAGCCAAATCAAGCCAAAGACAGCACTGAAATAAGTCAGTGGTCTTCCCAGTTTTTAGAACCTTTAGATTAGATGAAGCACAACAATGGCACAGATAATTAAAACAACAATCTTCAATATAATATGATAGACACAAACCATATTGTGTTGTATATAAACTATACAAACATTTCCACTTGATTTCCTAAGGAAATGAGGCTTATGCAGCCACGCTATCTGTTCATGTCTCCCCCTAATAACTTTCAAACCCACTAGCACATTGCAATGCAAGTCATCAGGGGAGAAGCAACAGACTTGGAGATAATTATGTTCCTACAAGTTTTACCATTGCACAGAAGAAAGAGACCTAAATTAGAGGCCTCAGCTGAGGAAAATCTCCTTGAAGGTGTGGGAACAATGGATACTTGTCCAATCAGTACAAATCAGCTTATTTCTAGCCTTTGAATCAGTATGCGCGTAGCTCCATAGCAGATGCAGCAGAAAGTGCCTTGTGCCCTCCTGGTCGTTAGTGGTTCTGGGAAGGATCTGGGAGTCTCATGAAGGTCCCTAGAAGATGCCTTGGAGACAGAGGATATGGTTCCATAGAACACTGAGCTGCTGCTATTAGAACAGCTCCTTATATTTTTTCACAAAATGAACTGGATAGTTTCTGATTTTAATCCTTTGGCTGGACAATTTCTGCTCTGTCAGATCTTCCATTGGCCTTAAAGGGCTAGGAATCCAGTACACAGTCATTCAAAAATGCTTGGTCATACTACTGGCTGCATTTTTATTTATGATCAAGGAATTTATTACTGGGCTCAGGATTCCCTCAGACCTTTCAGACTGTTTTCTAGAGAGGGCATGTTCCATTCTCTTAACCTTCCAGTAATTTATTAAACCACATGAGCACTTGCTGACATGCAAGGTTTGCTCTTTCTCACAGTAAAGTTAAATCTACCTGATTTTATTAATTTGCCACCCTTTGCTGGAGGGTGTCCTTTGGAACCAGTTCATCTTCCAACTTGAAGTTACCTTCCTTTCCCCCCGACTCCTGCCTTCTCTTTTTATTCCCAGATCACATACACTAATACTGCCATATTCTGAGACACCTGTTAAATTCATGCTAAGTGCAAAGTAAAATGAGAAGACACTCCTTGAAGCTGTGCTGCTGACATGCATCATATGGAAAAGTTTTGTGAAAGTGACTGACTTCAGCATCCTGTGGAGCATTCTAAATCCTGTCACTGCACTTGAAAAAAAAAATTAATATGTCTGGGTGCAAGAAAAATCACCCTGAGAAAATAACTAATGTTCTGAAAAACATCTGACACAGCTTGCAAGCCACTAAGAAAATCAAATAGAGCAAGTAGTGCCACTAAGAAAATCAAATAGAGCAAGTAGTGCAGCAACTTGAGAACTGACCACAGAAAAAGAAATCTTTAGTCCAAATATACCTTTAAGTGCATATAGATCCAGCAAGGTCTGTCTTCTTAAATTAACAACTACTAAGTACTTACACACAGGAAAGAAGGACAGATTCATTGCGTGTGAGATGAACAGAATACTGATGCCAAGTTTGGGAGTCTTTTAAAAGTCAGATCAATTCAGTCAATAAATTAGACTGCAATGCTTTACACACTTGGGATGGAAAGCTTCCTCCCTTTCCAAGTTATCTGACCCTCCTTTTGAAGAATTAAAGTACACATAAAGGATTTCTAGAGATTGTGACTTTGAAAAAGGCATTTGCATTCTTTGCTGAAAGTGAGTTACTTGCTGGGGATGTAGTCATATTTTTAAAGGATTCACTAGCTGACCTTATTTTTAGCAACTGCTAAACCATTCTGCAAAGAGAGCATTACTTTTAAGCATTAATGAATGGATAATGTTGTTAAAATGGTGTTTTTCAAGAAGGACCAAGCAAAAATGAAACTGCAATCAAGGCATCTGAAGCAAACAACACACCATCCTCCAAAACCAGTGTAATAACTCAGACCCTGTTGCTGAAGTCAGTCTGTTATTTGCATGGATATGAATTGTGAAAATTGACCTCTTTTCTTTTTAATGAGTTATTGATTTTAGAAAATCACTCAAGGCAGAAAATCCATACATTAACAGGCCAGCTTCGCTCACCAAGATGTGTTATTCTATAGCACTACTGAGAAAATTCAATACATAAAGTCCTTTCTCCTACTCCAGACAAGACAGATCGATGTGCCTCTTCACAGTACTGATCAATAAGGAAATACCTGAGAGACTCCTCCCTCAGAGGGATTAAGATTTTCAGTATGGCAAAGACCTGAGATGCAGAACTAGGGGGTGAAGTAGATATCCTATTTATTACACACAGAGCCCTTACAGATTTCCAGCAGATATCCTTGTATAAGAAATTCCAGGTCTTGAAAACTGAAAGCTTGTGAAAATGTAAAGGTATATACATTTAAACTCAACAGGATGTTAAAGCAGATGTGTTTGTGAAGGGAAAGAAGAAGAAAATCAGCAAGATGCTAGAGAATAGAACTCCCTCAAAATAGCTGAAGCACACAAGTTGTATCTGCAGTTCAGGAAAGCATCCCTATTCAGAATAGGTGCTTATACACACAGATACATGTCGTCCATAAGAAGAATAGATTTCAGTATATGTTTAAGTGTTGTCAGAGTCTGGATTGGTAGCCTTCTATATGCGAACTGTGAACTGTCTTCTATGTGAACTGTGTTCACATACATTTAGAGAATGTTCCTGAACTTAGGAAATGCAATGGTAACAAAGCTCAGAAGCACTTTGAGGAGGACTTTTGTCTGGGCTCACTTGATTTTTAAACACACCACCATACTCCCCCCAAAAATGTTTAAATTAAGGTTAAATTAAATTCCTACTTTGGGTGTCTCAGGCCCTAAAGGTACTCTCTTCCTTGTGACTTGTTAACTGATAAATATTTTCAAGTTAAACATTGATGTTCTTTTGCATGCTTTCATTCTTGTCTTGAGCAATCTCTCAGACTTTGGGATTACAAAAGGAGTACATACATATATCACTCATTTCAGGTTTCATGGAATTCGGAATCACTAGGTCTTTATACAGTAAACCTACAACACCCAAGTCAGACTGCATCTTTGGAGAGTGCTAGTACTTTGAAACTGAAGTAGTTAAAGTTAGGAGAGGTACGATCTGGCCCACTATCTGGCAGGAAATAGTTTTGCAGAGATAACTGAGTGGAATTCTATGGTATGCAGAATACATATGGTCATATTAGATAGTCTTGCGTTTCCTTCTCATCTAAAATCCATTAATTTAGTTATGTTTCCTTGGTAAATGAAAGAGTAACTTTTGATGAGATGCAGATATTTTTGCATGTTCACTAAACTTCTGCTCTACCTCTTGAACTCAATATTGTCCCAACTTTGGACTAACTTCAATGTGATTTTACTGCTTTCTGTTTATGAAAGTAATGACAAAAATTAAGAAAATAAGCACAACATCCTATGAAAAACATTTAAATAGTAAAATGTCAGTGGAGTAGACAAAGCCCAGAACAAAAGTCTTCTGAATTTTGGGTCTGCTTTGCTACTTCCTCCCAAAAGCCAAGTTAATTGCTTTATTTTTCTGCCTCATTTTTTTTCTTAAAATTAAGAGAAAAGCTGCCTGCTTGCTTTTCTCTCAAGTATATTGAAAAAATTAATTTATTTTTGTACTTGGCTGGTTTATTTAGTTTACTTAAATTTATTAAGTCCTTCATCCAGCAAAGCTCCTAAGCATATACTCCACAAACAATTGCACAGCCTTCTGTAAGGATAGGACACCTTCGACCTGACCTTCACACTGTGAGTTTTTGTCTTGCTTGCTATGCACTCACTGATGTTTACCAGTACATTTGGGGGTTCTAGTTAAAATGCATTTTCCCTTCTATACATGCAGTGAGACTATGCCTAAGAGCAAACATGCCCTCCAGCTTGGCTTCTCTGGACACAGTGGAGACTGCACCGATGAATGCAGAAAAGATAAAAGCTTGTTGGAGAGAAACTCCATATATTTCACAGAATCAGAGAATGGTAGTGGTTGGAAGGGACCTCTAAAGATCATCTAGTTCAACCCTCCTGCTAGAACAGGATCACCTAGAGAAGATCACACAGGAACATGTCCAGGAGGTTTTCAATGTTTCTAGAGAAGGAGACTTCATAACCTCTCTGGGCAGCCTGTTCCAGTGCTCTGGTACCCTCACAGTAGAGAAGCTTTTCCTTATATTTAAGTCGAACCTCCCGTGTTCCAGTCTGTTACCATTGACCCTTGTTCTGTCATTGGGCACAACTGAGAAGAGTCTGGTCCCATCCTCCTGACACTCGCCCATTAGATATTTGTAAGCATTAATGAGATCTTCCCCTCAGCCTCCTCTTCTCCAGGCTAAACAGACTCAGCTCTCTCAGCCTTTCCTCATACGGGAGATGCTCCAGTCCCCTCAACATCTTAGTGGCTCTTCACTAGTCTCTCTCCAGTAGTTCCTTGGCCTTCTTGAACTGGGAAGCCCAGAATTGGACACAGTATTACAGATGTGGCCTCACTAGGGCAGAGTAGAGGGGGATGATAATTGCCCTTGACCTACTGGCCACCCTCTTCTTAATGCACCCCAGAATGCCATTGGCCTTCTTGGCCTTGAGGGCACATTGCTGGCTCATGGTCAGCCTGCTGTCCACCAGGACTCCCAGGTCCTTTTCCCCTGAGCAGCTCTCCAGCAGGTCAGCCTCCATCCTGTGCTGGTACCTGGGGTTGTTCTTTCCCAGATGCAAGACTCTACACTTGTCCTTGTTGAATTTCATTAAATTTCTCCCCACCCAACTCTCCAACCTGTCCAGGCCACGCTGGATGGTAGCACAGCCTTCTGGTGTGTCAGTCACTCCTTTCAGTTCTGTATCATCAGCAGACTTGCTGAGGGTACACTCTGATGAATATACTGAACAGAGCTGGACCCAGTACCGACCCCTGAGGAACACCACTAGACATGGACCTCCAAATAGGCTCTGCCTCATTGACTACAATGCTCTGAGTTCTGCCCTTCAGCCAGTTCCAAATCCACCTTACTATCCAATCATCCAAGCCACACTTCCTAAGTTTGGCTGCGAGGATGCCACAGCACAGTGTCAAAAGCCTTGCTGAAGTCAAGGTAGACCACATCCACTACCCTTTCCTCATCAATCCATCCAGTTACGCCATCATAAAAGATTGGTCAAGCATGACTTCCCCTTGGTAAATCCATATTTACTGCTCCTGATAACCCTCTTTGCCTTGACATGCTTTGTGATGGTGCGAAGAACAAGCTGTTCCATCAACTTTCCAGAGATAGACAGGAGGCTGACTGGTCTGTAGTTACCTGGGTCCTCCTTCTTGCCCTTTTTGAAGACTAGAGTGACACTAGATTTCCTCCAGTCCTCAGGCACCTCTCCTGTTCTCCAGATCTTTTTCAAAGATGATGGAAAGTGGCCTAGCAGTGACTTCTTCCAGCTCCTTCAGCACTTGTGAGCGTATCCCATTGAGGCCCATGGATTTGTAGATGTACAGTTTACTTAATTGTCTAACCCAATCCTCTTCAACCGAGGCAGAGTCTTCCATTCTCCTGACTTCCTCTGTAGTCTTGAAGGTCTGGGATTCCTGAGGGCTGGCCTTAGCAGTAAAGACAGAGGCAAAGAAGGCATTCAGTAATGCTGCCTTCTCTGTATCCTCCATCATCAGGCCATGCACATCATTCAGTAGCGGGCCCACATTTCCTTGAGCCTTCCTTTTGCCTCCAATGTACTTGAAGAAACCTTTCTTGTTCTCCTTGACCTCCTTTGCAAGGTTTAATTCTGAGGAGGCCTTAGCTTTCCTTGTTGCAACCCTACATCCTCTGACAACATTCTCGTATTCCTCCTAAGTGGTCAGCCCCTTCTTCCATGTTCTATAAACTTCCTTCTTGCACTTGAGTTTATCCAGTAGCTCCCTCCTCAGCCATGCAGGACTCCTGGCTCCCTTACTTGATTTCCTATTCATGGGGATGCTCAAATCTTAGGCTTGGAGGAAATGGTGCTTGAATGCTAACCAACTCTCTTGGGCCCCCTTTCTTCTGCAAGAAAAGAGTAATGATACAGAAGGACAAAAGAAAATATTTGAGATACTACTCCAGGTTCTCCAGGTTTAGGCAGGGGTCATCTATTCTGGTTTCTAAGAAAAGAATCAAAAAAGAGCCCAGTTGTCATATACTATTATGTGTATATATACCCCAGAGTTTCAGTGCCTAAACAGAAGATTTAAGGCTCACAGAAACTGTACCTTCAAGATGCCTGATATCTGTCAGTTAGACTCTCATTAGCAAATCACGCTCCAGCATTTTGAACACCTCAAGGTAGATGTGGGTGGGTGGTGGTGGAGTTACCACCCCTGGAGGTGTTTAAAAAGCATGTGGATGTGGCACTTCAGGACATGGTTTAGTGGACATGGTGGTGTTACATTGACAGTTGGACTTGATGATCTTAGAGGTCTCTTCCAACCTTAATGTTTCTGTGATTCTGTGATTAAGTGATGTTGTCATTAGGAGTGAAGAAGGCTGTTGGTTAGGCAGAGTACTGTCTCCTATTATTTGGAGCTTCTAAGAACCGTGAAAAAACAGAAATAAAATGAACAAAGACAATATTCTGTGTTGAAGAAAAAAGAATTTGAAAATCCCACCAAAGTCAAAGCCCTTCAGAAAGACATCATAGAGATAAGGGAAGTTTAAGCAGTAACTTTTCTTCCTAGCCAACAGGAACATGTCTCCTTTCAGGTAATGACTGATTCTGAAGTCATAGATGATTTATATAGTTAGTTAACTCAGGTATGGTAGGTAGACTATTAAATGTACTGGAGTACTATACTGAAACAGTACAGATAAAAAGATGGAAAGATTCTGTTACTAATTGACAGCTGAAAACACAAGTTGGTATGAGGGTCAAACTGATCCTATAGTGTAGGGAGAAATAGTAATTTAGGAATAACCCAATTAGAACTTGCCAAGAAAAGGAAGCTACTCTACCCAAACTGAAGCTTAGTAAGCAGGAACAGTTCTGACAGATATATATAGAGAACATACAGAAAAATACACTCATGGCAAAAATACCGGAGTCGAGAAAAACCCAAGACATAATTTGTGAATAAGAGAAGCCAAGATAACATCTCGTATTTGGAAGAAGATATCAGAACTGCAATGGCTCACATCTTCCTGGCATTTGCAAACTCTTGAAAGGAGGTACTGGAGAAAGTCCAGTACAAAGCCAACGGCCACTGCAAGACTAGCGCAGAAGAGGTTGTAGGGCGTCAGATAAAGCTGCAGAGGATCAGTGGACTGCTGAGAAAATGGATTGTTTCATTCAAGTTAGACAGAAATGTGCAAGATAATTTGATCCCAGAAAAAGCAGTATTTGTGCTACCTTGACAATATTAGCGATGGCCACCAAAAACTGCCAACAAAAAGGCAAAACTCCTTTCTTCACTAAGGAAATGTAAACTAAGTCTTGAGGTAGATAAACTAGTGAGATATTGCGTAGCAGTACCAAGGGAAAGTATTCGCTGTGGTAAAAACATGTTCCTGAGTCTTCATAAGCGTGTACATTCACTGCAAGTTTATGGGACAGGAATAAATGAAAACTGATGTAAACTTTCAGGGGCAAGTAACTTCTCTGAGTACACAAAACTCAGAGTCCAGGCATGTGACATTTTACGCTCCTGGGAAAGTGTCCCTGGAAGCTACTAGAATATTTGAATAAGATTATTGTTTGACAATAAACAGGAGAGCCACAAGTCAGTTCAATCATCAGATTAGATTAAGAGAAAAAACTGAGTTCTTCAGCTGTGTATTGGCACCTCCATTCTTGCCCAACAAAAAAACAGCTTGAATCTTCAAATCTGCTCACTCAAGCAGTCAAAGAGATCAGATACAGAGATCCATTGGGAGAGTACTGTATGGTAGGAAGATAATGCTCAGTCTAACCATCCAATACTGATCTGAGAAGAGAGACCCATGGGCAAATCACAGGAAAAAACAGGAAAAACTAAAGGAACAAGTTAGAAGTGGCAGACCCGAGGTGTGACTGCAAACTTAAACCTGAATTCCCTTGTAAATTTCTAAGGTGCTGGTACCCCAGCACAGCCTTGACAGCTGGGATGCTGAGGTTTCTGAAGACTCACAGCTTGCTGTAATGGCATGGAGTATCCCAAACACTGAATTAATATCACTGATTAGTTAATAGATATTTAGACCACATCAAATGCTGTATTAGGTTAATGTTTTGTGGGAAATTAATATAATTTATTACGAGAAAGTTGGAATTTCATGTCACACAGTCTCATATTAAGTAAAGATGGGTCTGCCAGATACCTTGGCTCTAAGCAATTTCTGCATGGCAGAACACCGGATGCTACTCTTGCTTTTCACATGTTTCTCAGTCATGATAATCCTCTGCCAAAACTTGCAAGGTTGCACCTATATCAAGTTCATGGTGAATGAGGTAAGGCTGTGCTCACTTTGATGGAATCGGAAATAAATGGGATGGACAAGTGATCAGATTAAAGAAGTGGGTCAGATCTGCCTCTGGCGCCGCTCCACTGACGTCAATGGAACTAAGCTGATTTACACCAGCTGAGTATCTGGCCTGGAAGTTTCAATATGTTTAGGCAAAATAAATGAAAATGCACATAAAAAGCTCCCATTGGAAGATCCCAAGTCCAAACCTCTCATTCCTAAATAGAGTAAATAAATTACAAGAAAGCAGGTACTGTAGACATCACTCGTTACAAGTCAACAATGAACAGAATAAAGGTCAGGCCACTCTAAATCTTTAATTGACCTGTACACTCCTGAGTGAGAAAAAACTGATAATTCAGCACAAAATCACCTTAACTCTGACCCAAAACAAATATCTTAGCAGTAACTGTGCCTGGAATGAACAGGTGCTGTCCTTTGCCTCATGAAACATTAACTCCAATCCACATCAGGTAATTGAGGCTACATAATAAAGTTTAGCTTCTGCCCAGAACTGGGTCATACCGTTATTGCTAAAGAAAAGCAGTGTTTGTGGTCTATATATAGGTATGCAAAGATTTTCTGAAAACAAATCTACACACATAGATAAACTTTCAGGTATTCCTCAGACTTAAGTTCACATCCCCACATCCTTACCCTAACTCTAACACAATTTCCTTTGGAAGGTGCCTTTATAATTGCTGTTCTTCTAAATTATACTTTAAAAACCTTACAGTCAATATGTGTGCATTATAATACTTTGTAACTTTGTCCGTGATGAGGAAATACTTAGTTTTTTGATAGTGTAAAACAATCATAAGAAATGGAAAATCACATTATAATCTTATTATAATTAAATTATAAATAATACACATTTATTTACATCTAGGAAAAATAGGCCATATCCTCAAATTGTCAGAAACCAGTGCTGACCTCCAGAAATTACACAGTTTTGCCACTCGTACCAAGGGAGTGTTTGCTTAGGCATGTTTGTCAAACCAAAAAACAAAGCATACCCTTAGTTATTTAAAGATAGGGATCTAGAAAGAAGGAATTTCAGACAAGTTTAGATAAACTTATTTTCACAAGTGACACCAAGCTGTATGAATTCCATACAAAAGCACTCTAATCTGTGCTTCTAGTTCACTTCAACCTTAGCAATTTCTAGGTGCTTCTGTTCACATTGTGTTGTCTTAAAGTGCAGTTGTTTCTGCTGAGGCCTAAAAGAGGACAAACTTAGTGTGGCATTGCCCAAATCTCTACTGCTTATGTTTGCCACAATAAACTTATCTGTGCTTTACATATACAAACTCCTTCCCCAAATATACGCAAAGTAAGTAGTTTTGTTCATATTACTCTTTTTTTTTCCTCACTAAAAAAATAACTATTTCCCACTTCTACACTTCAGCTTCAGTTTTGAGGTCTTACTGATTGCAGCCTTCTGATGTCTTGGGACTCAATCTACACCTACTTTGTGCTACAGAGAGCATGAGCAAGGATGCAAACCTGGGAAGGCTGACTCGCTAGTCTAATCTTTCCTCCTCTACATGCAATTATCAAAGCCTTCTTTCCTACCGTGTGTGCACTACAAACCCTCCTCTACAAACATCTACCCTGAGTAGCTGCATGCAGAGTAAGTCTTGAGTTGAACTTATGCTGCCAGCATTCTTAAAATGCTACAACTAAGCGCAGAATTTGACCTATAGCACAGTGGAGAAAAAGTTCAATACAAAATGAGATATCCATTCCACAATCTGAATTCAAATAAGCAATTTCCTTTTCCCAGTGTACCACAGATTCTCATCAGGTAGGCAATAACAGACAGAAACCTTGCTAGGTTTTTTTTTTTATTTTTTTATAACCCATTAAATTTCTTCAAGCAATTGTACAGATTTCAGGCTTCCCTTTGATCGGTCTTCGCAACAATGACTCTGGGCTTTGCCTACGTATGATTCCTCAATCCCAACATATACAATGGAAGTGCCCTAGTCCACAGAAAGCCTTCTCATTAAAGCTCTAATCTGTTCCACTACATTCTTGCAAGACAGAATTATCCAGCTTTAAAGCATGCCTCAATAGTGAGCCATAATAAGACTGATAGAAACAGCTTAAGTAATTGGATTGCTATATGGTATTGAATGTCTGACAACAAAAGATATCAATCTCTATTCTACTACTGAATCTTTGTTCCAGCAATGAATTCATTTAGTAATGCACTTGGAGGCTTGCAGTCCCTGCAGGAGAAATAAGAGACTAAGGACACAAAAGCAGGGCCATCTGATGAGCACAGAGAAAGAGACTGTGCCATTCCAAGAAGTTAATTACAGCGAACAAAAGCACGAGACTATGACTTGTTGACCATTACCATAATCACATTACTATAGTCTTCTTTTATTCCCAGCAGCAGAGGGTCTATTCTTTCTTTCTATTTGGCATTGTGCATCATATTTGTGTTTTGTCACCTGAAATGTATTGTAGAACAGACCTCCTTCTAAAGATAGCTGGAAATGACACACATCTGCTTTGGTGCTGTTTCTTTTACAGTTTATTATTTCAAGGCTGACTTACAAATACTGTATACGGATGACTTTTTTTCTATGTGTGAACAAAGACAATGACTGCCATGATTTTCTGCAAATGAAAATTTGTAAGAATGATTGCCTATGAAAGCTTGTGCTTATGACATATGATATTTCTATGATTTATGTGTATTATTTTAATTCAGACATGATAGAATGGTTCATGACATACCATACATATCCACACCACTTTCAGAGCTAAACATATCCCACACTTGCACATAAACTAAAAGAGAGTAGATTTAGATTAGATATAAGGATGAAATTTTTTACCATGAATGTGGTGAAACACTGGCACAGATTGCCCAGAGACTCTGTAGATTCTCTATCCTTGGAAACATTCAAGGTCAGGCTGGATGACACTCTGAGCAATCTGATCCAGTTGAATATGTCCCTGCCCATTGCATGACCTTTAAAGGTCCCTTCCAACCCAATCTATTCTGTGATTCTATAATATTTAAAAATGTTTTAAATTCTCCTTGTTAAATCTGATTTACTCCACAGTAAAGTCCCTTCTAACATGAGACAAATATTTTGCTTCAAACAAAAGCAAGTTCTATGAACTTTAAAATGGTTGACTTGGCAGAAATAACACTGGGAGACTGTGTTTCCATATGTATTAGATATAGTAATGTACCAGAAGTCTAGGATACCTAGAATCAAGGGAGCTAGGTGGCACCTGTGTCTGAGAAAACCCTCAGGCTTTGATTCCATATGCCAGGGAATACATTTTTAGAGTCATGTACATCAGCCTAGCACAAAGTTAATCTATCTAGTTCCAATAACTCCACACATTACATACAAAATAAACAAAAAAAAATGTATCTAGATCTCTTCTTCTTCAAAATAGCTTAAATGGCACAGTGAATTAATTTCCAACCATTTAGAATTTCTCAAATGGTGCTGTGCCAAAAGCTGTATGGATTTATTTTTTAACGCTACAATCAGCTTCAGTAAAGAATTAAGTATTTCCCAGTTTGGAGGACAGGGAGGAATGGGATTGATTGTAGTGGAATAAGAGCAGTGTCCCTTCCTTCCAGAAAGTTCCAGAAACAAGATCCACAAGTGCTCTCCAAGAGAAAGAAGAAATTAACATTAAAAAATGGGACAATATGAAGATTACCAGCTTCCTGGTGTTCAACCAGTGGCCAGGAAGAAAATGAGTAAGTACAGGAACTTACCTGCATTCCATCACAGATTCATAGTTTTTATACAAAGGGATAAATATATCTTCCATTTAACTTAATATAAGGATCATAAATTAGCAGAACAACATCTTTTAACTAACCAGCCAGGGTATCAAGAGTGCTTTCATAGGAGCAACTTAATTGCCAAGTGCTCATTGAAAAATCAAGCCTCAAAAGAAGCTCTAGTCTATCCAAACCCTACCTCACTCATGGTTGGTCACAGAACACCTTAGTTAGTCATTATGGCCCACATCCTGCCTCTGTAGTGAACCATCTCTGTCACAGTGCAGCTCCCAAATGAAGGACAGAGAGGTCCAGTGAAGCATAGTTTCCCAGATCTCAGCTGACCAGTGTACTTTGCTAGAACACATCTCACCCAAACTGATCCTTTTCACACTCCCAAAAAAAACCCCTTGTGGACCAGCCAAACCCTGAAAAATTTCAACCAAAGCAGGACATGCTATTGAACAAGAAAATTCCTAGCAAAGCCCTGGGGAACTCACTGGATGACCACAGGGCAGTTTGATAAAAATCACCCACCATTGACTGGAATCATTCTCTGTGGTACAGTCTGACACACCACAGCACATTTCCTGTCATATGCAACCCATATTCCAGCAGCAGCCCATCAATACCAAGAAACAAAAATAACCATCTCTCCTGAAGTAGTTTTCCCCTCCAGAATGGCAATGCACTGCAGAGCGCTAGCCAGAGAACCTGGGGTTCAGATATGGAAACTGAGGCACGGGGAATGGCAGTGTGGTTCATTGGTTAGTTAAACCTGGAGAGGACCGTGCAGGTCTCTGCTCACCAAGGGCTCTCCTCTTTCAGCTGCAAATTCAGGAATCCCAAAAAAAGATATATATGAATTGTGACAACTTCTAAATCCAGGCCTGACTTTTGAATAGCAACTTTGCCAGTTTGGAAATACTAAGCAGTATAGACACTTCCCTATGTAAAGTAATGATTAAAATCAGCAGTGCTTTAGGCTTTCTGAAGATTTATTCGTTAAATAAGAGAATGCTTTATTTCAACAATTATCTTCAGGTGGATTAAATTATGTGCTTTCAGAGCTCTTATTCACCACAAAATTAAGAACACTGGGTGCCAGTCATGGAAACTTCATGATCCTTTGAGACTCGGCGCTGACTGAGACTCATCCCGACTCAGGAGAAAGAGCTGTCTCTTTCCCATGGCCACAGAATGCCATCCCTGACCTTCTGCTTGGCTCCACCAGTTGCACAAATCCTTTGGCTTCCCCCTACTTGACCTTCTGCAAGTTGCAGTGGACATATAAGGCACATGGCTCCCCAGGACCACACTAGGCATGCTCTGGGTCTGTGTCATGACAGAAGAGTTAGGCTCTGAAAGGACTGACTGATTACAAGCCAGATGCCCTAAAGCAATAGCATTTCCTAAGAGTATCTGTTTTAAAATGCTCTAAAAACCCGAAGATTTTCCTAGGAAGCAGTAGATTTCAATGAGCGGAAAGATTCCAGCAGGAACATTGGAAGTATTTCTTTTTAACGAATAAAATTTAAGAACATTTTTCCTGCATTTTACAAGGGAGGACCCTAGCTTCAGCTAGTAATCTAAGAGTGTATTTATCATCATGTAAGGCTATTTTTTGGCTTTGGTGAATCAGGTTAAAAATTAAAAGGGAAGGAAGGTGTTGGTGAATTCTTGCTGATAAATAAGCTCTTCATGTCCAAGAACCTCAAACCCAAGCTTAAATAAAGGGGTTCTTGCTCCAAGCAAAATTTTGGAAGAATGACTCATGCCTTTCCCCTGTTGCTGGAACCCAGATCTGTTTCATACAGATGAACCGTCAAATATTGATTCGCCTTTTCCCTTCCCACTCCACTATTTCTATTTCCCTTGATTTCAGCTTTTGCTCACTTTATGGTTTTATAGCTTTGACTCAGTGGGGAAAAAAAAAAAAAAAGCAGTTGTTCTGTATGTGCTGGACTTTTTCCTGTTCTTTCCACCACAGACCAAGTTCACTTGAAATGAAGCATTCACACTGCCTAAAGATCATTGTCAACAGGAAGACACTCTCAAATATGGATAGCACAAGCCTTTCTAAAATAACATGCTCTAGAATTAAAGATACCCAAATGTACAGGAAACATTAAAATTGTGATGTGATCATCCCAAAGAAGACCACAGACCTTGAACCAATGGATTTTCAGTAACACCATGCTACAAGTCACTATCAATTTACCTCCAGCAGCAATATTAAAGAACATGCTCAGGCTGAAATCTCATGCTTAGTGCTGCAGCTCTCCTGTAATTTAAATACCTTTCTTTTCACTCAGCTGTAACTATTAAGTAGTAATAGCAAAGCATGCTTATCTGGCTCAGCCAAGCCACCGTTTTCTTAGCTGGAAAATTTATTATATTTCTTAGATAGTCTAAAACTTAAAAAATAAGAGCCTCGGATGAGATAAGTGTTGCAAAATCTTGTCTAGGCAGTTGTTTATAACATATGGGCATTTAGTATAAATCTTATTGCTTTCCTATTACAATAGTGTCGCTATGTAAGTTCCTTGTCTGAAATACTGAATCCACAGGAAGAAGAGAGAAGAAACAAGAGGGGTTGAGGATTAGCAAGTGAAGTGCCTAGAAGCTTAAAGAAAAATCTGGAAAAAATAGGCTGAAAATACTAGGATTATCATTGTTAAATGAAAATTAGAATTACATAACAGATCAAACACACAGATAGCGAGGCATATCCTCTTCAGCCTCTCTCAGAATGAAGATAATGGTTCTGCCAATGAAGTAGAAATATAGTATTTAAAAGTGATTTAAGAAAAGTCTCAATATGAATACCTGTGGAATTCTCTGCCAGAACAACTGGGAAACAAAAAATACTGTATTTTAAAATTAATTAGTGTTATTTATTACAAGTTACAACTAGAAGGTTATAAAGCTCTCTCACTCTGATCCAAATGACTTCCTAAAGGCTTGGGATATTTTTTTTCCTTTAGGCAAATACTTAATTCTTTCTAATTTCTTTGTCTCTTGTACTGACCAAAACCTAGAAATGTTATCGCACTGGATATCTTAACTGGTATGTTCATGCTTCTCTATTGCTTTCCTTCTTATGTAACTGACTTCTCCATAATATAGTGATATTATAGTGATATCAAATAGCATTTTCCTTTTTTAAAAAGAGTCCTTTTCAAGCTCAGAGTTCTTAGAAATCTCTTGAATGCAGGACTTTCATTCTGAATGTGCTGCACATATGAAAATTATTCCGATTATAGCTTTTTGTTGACAAAAAGCCAGTGACTATTTTGAGTAAGAATATGATTATGCTAACACACTTAAGGGTAACAGGTAATGTAAAGGAACTACTTGTAATAAAATTCATAGTTATTAATAAAGTTATAGTTATTAATAGAAACAATAACTATATTAATGATTATGTAAAAGCAGTTGTTTTTAATGTTTAAGGTACTTCTTTACAGACTTTTGACCTTCTGGGATTTTGGGGGCAATTATTTATTTTTTTTACATTTTGAATTATAGATTAATCAGTTTTAATTGTGGTCAAAGTTATCAAATATTCAGTAATGATTTAGAAAGCTGTGTCCTGATGAAATACATGTAAAACAAAAACCCCATGGGTCCTTTTAGATCAGTTTTCAAGCTATGTTTATCAACACTGGTTGAGACATCAGAATGAAAGAGTAGCCTTGTAGTCAATCCATGGGGCACATAGCAAGGTATTTCAGCAAAAAGGACCTCAGACAATTAATGTCTTCAGTTTCATGTTAAAGTATGTATTTCATTTCCTGCCTGGGTTGTTTTTGTGCAAGGACTGGGCCAAGTGCTTATTCCTAAGAAGGCTTTTTTACACATTTTAATTCACTTTATGTCTCCATGCTATTGTTCTCTCCCAACTAATTAAACTCAGTTGTGCAGACTAGGTCTTGACTCTTGATTAATAGAACCAATCTCTGATACCACTTACAAGTGCTAACCACAACCATCACAATCACACTGGAAGCTGTCTCACAGGAACCAGTCTTTCACTCTTCATCTCTGTACTAGGTCTTCACCAAGAGATTTGTTGTCCTTAAAATAATTCTGATGACAATATGACTTTCCATATATCTGAGGCCAGCTGGACACAGTGGGACAGTATAAAAACTCCTGGACTCGGTGAGAGATTTTCTAGTAATGTTGAAATACACCATATAAAATTACTCAGAAGCTGCCCAGCCTGCTTTAGGGCTGGCCTACTTTATGTCTTTCATCAAGGTCTCTTCAACCTTTCTTCTATCAAAGAACTTTCTCCCAAAACTCTACAAGTCCAGCATCCTCTCCTCTGTTGACCAGGTGTCATGATTTAGCCCAGTAAAGCCAGGATCACCCAGTTAGCCATTGGATGGTGAGTGAATTTCAGAGCTGCTGCCCATATATGTACCAAGAACAAAGGGGGCCACAAATATAAACTTAGCTTGTACATGGAAGGCATAACCTCAGGAAAAAAAATTGCAAAAATCCTCTTCTAGCAGCCAGTTCCCGTTAGGAAAGCTATCTTGAGCTTGGGGATAATCCTCTTTCAACAAAACCCCATACATTTTTTGTAACCTGAAGTCACAAAAATAAAGACCACGTTCAGGTAGAAAAATAACACCAGCCTTATTTTGCCAGTTCAGGTCTGACAGCTTTGCACTTTGTCACTTGATGTAAATAGGTTGAAACAACCTAAAACCAAGCCATGCACAAACTTCTGTAGAGGGACAAATCTTCCCAATCACTTGCCATCAATGCATGCAGTGCACTCACCCTGCCTACAGAGCACTGTAAGCACTGTTTCTAAGGGAAACACCATGCTTAGAATCACAGCATAGTGAACTGTCAAGTCTTATTTCCCTTCTTAATGGGTTAGAAAATGGGCTGACATTTTTTTTTACAAGCATCTAACTTGTGAATTTATAGTGTTTACTCTTGGCTATTATTTTTAAGGAAGCCTGCTCTAGCCACAGTACAAACATCCCTTTTGCTGCAGGCTGGCCCTTTGTCTAACAATCTGATACATGGAGTCTATTGACTGGTCCACTGCTCACACAGAGATGAGCTTCCCGGATACACAGCTCAAACTTTCACTAGTCTCCATTCAGGCTAAAAGTGGACTTGTTTAAAAAAAACTTCAAAGAACTGGCAAACAATTCCTAAAGAAGTCAAAAATTGCTGGAGGAAATTTTCATCTAGCGCAAAAAAAATCCTCTACTGGTACAGTGGGGAACCAGTGTTTTCCACCTACTCCACAGGTATCTCAGTGACAGCCTTTAGAAGAGGAGCACTTCTACAGCAATCTGCCCTTCACACAATGAGCAGGCATCTTTTTGTGCACAGCCAAGGGGAAGATGGGAAGGTGCATCGCATATCCTATGACCTGTACAGGATGAGTGCAGTGGGGCCTGCCCTTCCTAATGGGAGGCTCCTCTGGAAAGCAGAAAGAAAAGGGGCTGCTCTATGTAAAAAGAATTAAAAAATCCAAACAAACAAAACAAAACAAAAAACCCCAAACTCCCCAAATCCATTGAAATCTTTCCAACTTAGAATCTTCCCAACTCCCAGGACAACATCAACTCGGCTTGTGTCCTGTCCTCACATCTATAGAGAGCTGGGGAACCTGCTCTGTTCCAGCCTTAGGCAATATGGACCTGAATGCTTTCAAAAGTTATGTGGCTGCAGATGTAAGAGATGAAGGATGAGAGGTAAGAGACACAGTTCTATGTAAAGAAATGTGGCTCACTACAAAATGTTGCCTTCTCACATGTTAGCCTAAATGAGTTAAATTATCGTGCACACAAGAAAAGAGTTGTTTCCTACCAAAGGTGAGATAGGTGCCACACATACAGCTTATTCAGCTGGAGAGGTACAAGGAAGGAGCTAGCAGGATAAAAGAGACAGTGAGAGGTCTGCAGAACACAGCTATCCCAGAAATCCCAGTCTCTTCATGGCTGTTGGACAAAGGACCCTTCTCCCTTCTGCAAGGTCCTTCCTCTTATATTGAGAATTCTGTGAATTAAAACCCTGAGGAGTTCAGGAATTACATGCCCATTGCATGAAGATGCATTCAAGAAAGGACTGGGCAGGCCATAAAGCTAAAAAGCAACTTCACTGCAACAATTGCCAAATCCCTTTTCAATTTTTACAAGAGTTAATTATTGCAGCAACATATTTACCTAAACGTAAGTAAAACAATAAGTTTAAATATATTTAGTAATAACTTTCTTCTTATATTTTCTATTAAAAATAGTTCTGAGGTAGAGATGTACTCTCATATATAACACATTAAACAAATGCATTCCCATTTAACCAGCTAATACCTACATACATTCAGAATTGTTCTGTTAAACTACCTAAATATTGGAAGCTTAGTTATGGAAGATGACTTGATGATGTGCTTTAACAGCATTATGGGCAAGTAGTAAAACAAACATGTTTTGCCACAGACATAGGCAGAGGGAGGCTCAGGGAACCTAGTGAAAGAATGAAAGTAAGAGATAAGATAGAGTGGTGAAAGGCAAAAGTTGATATCGGTGAGATCTAGTGCTGAGTATGTCCCTGATATGTACTTTGCAAATACAATGGACATGCAAGAACAGGCTGGAAAAAATCCTCTGAGGAGAAAAACCTATAGCCTTCTATGCCCCTCTCAAGTATCTTCTTTAGCAATCTTGCATTTGGTTTCAGTGTAATATGAACAGACATATCCACTTACAAAAGCTCCCCTCTTCCCACCAGCCTTGTTTGTTATTTTATGTGTTTCTGCATCATTTGCAGAGTTTGCTTTGATCTACATTCCTCCTGGATGTGCGGTTTCCTTTTCGGCTACCAAAAGGAAAACAGTTTGGTTTGAGAATTTGCTTATTTTGAAACTCCACTGGCCCAAAATACCTATTTTTAATCCAAATGAGCACAGCTCAGTGCTTTGAGCTCTTCAGCACTGGTTGCCTTCCTTTCAGGAAAAACCTCTTTGAAACAATAAGTGACCTTTTAATACTCTAATAAAATTGCCAAACTGTAATCTTAGATGGCATGAATGAGAGCATTCTGTTTGCTACAGCTGAGTTTGAATATTTACACTCATGCACAATTTGATCCATGAATTGCTTTTATTTTAGCACCATCCTGAAATGGTCAATATTTTGTTCCACATCAGACACCCAGCAACATATATTATACTGCTCTAAAAGATCATCAGAACAGGAAATTATGAATTCTCTCAGTATTTCTTTATTACAGATCCGATCTGTCTTCTACTCATGGCAGAATTCCTGCTGCCTCCAAGGGCTGGCTGTGCTTTGGTACATTTGTAGTATGACTGTAAACCCTCCTGCATACAGTATGTGATGTTGAATGTAAAGTCTGAGCCATTTTAATCCTTCCTCCTTCTCTAATAAGCATCACAATGCCACCACACTAGGAATAGTCTATAGACAAAACACAGTTCATAAATAACAGGTAAACAATCTTCAAATGAGAAGACAGGGCACATCCTTGGATTGACTCTTTGACTGGGAAACAAGATATATTCTTCAAGGACCTTGCAGGAATAGTCCCAGAGGACAATTAGAGATTAGATCTTCTCTTCTATGGGGTTAGGCCACAGGAGTTAACTTGGGAAACAATTCAGATAAACAAAGTGCTAGCAAGAGGAAGAACACTGTTAGATTTTGCTCTGTGTCTTTGCTAGACTCAGGCCTTCATGTCAAGCTCCACATTAAGAACTTGGTTTCAAATGGTAACAAATCATTAACTGATATCACCAGTAGTGGAAAGGAGCAAGCCCTTACGATTCTGGAGACTAACTATTGTGAGAATATTCTTAATGGAATAGCCTAGAATAAGAGTATCCTGATCCAAAGTAAGGGAAAATGTGGCTAGTATCCCTCAGCGAATACACAGCTCCTACTATAAGAGCAAGTACAAGAGAAGCTGGGAGATTCATGTTCTTTTCATCCACAAGCTAGCATACTATATGCAGTCAAAGGCAGACATGGCCTCTATGAATAATTTTTGTTTTAAGAAAAAACTGACGAGGGAAATTTGTATTCAAGTGCACGTGCAGACACAGACACCACCACATGTAGAGCTGCATAAGTAGTGAGGGAAACAGGTTTCCTGAAATTTTCCTCATAAAAACACAGCTATGCCCACTTTACCAAAGTAAACATTAAGGAAACAGTTATCGAGGATGAGTAACTGAAATTTCTATGAATAGCTCCCTTTCCTCATACATATGAGGGGGAAAAAAGAAACAAATATATGGAGCAATGTACATGCTTAACCTGGTAAGTCTATATGAATTATGAAGAAACTTTGCTGGAAGAGGTGACATATATAGAATATCTGAATTTCTAAGCTGCTCTGTATCCATTCAAAAATTAAGAAAATTGAAGTTGTTTCCTGCTAAGTGCATGTGGATGAGACTATTTCAGATTCTAATGTAAAACATAGTCATTTTCTTTATGTACTCTTTTGAAACACATTTCTCTTTAATTAAAATATAAGACTTTAATAATAAGGATACATTAGAAGACAGTGATGGCATTCTATGTGGTTCATTCTGTGAACCCAGGTTCCACATCTCAGAAAGTGAGATTAAAATATGACAGAAGGTAAATAATACTTGAGGCACCCAAATAGTAATGCCAGTGAATGATGGAGGGAAACACCTGGTTTCTTTTTTCTAGATTTAAACTATATAGAAACATATATAAATTGTAAATCTCAGATAAATAAGCTAAAAGCAGGAAACACCACATATCCCAGGTGGCAATGCATTACAAAAGCTGCACATCAGAGTTACCCCAAAGCAGATCCCTAAAAGCAGTGTCTGCCCGGCTGTCTGCACCACAGTGTCTCAGCTGTGCTGCCTCCCGTCTTCTGCATTGTCAGTATCAAAGCTTGCATCTTTAAGACCTGAAACTGATCCACTTCAGTGATTAGGCTGATCCAAGGACACGGACAGAAGAGCAGGATTTAATGGGCAGGCGAGCAGGAAAAGTCTTTTAACACTTTAGAAAACATTGACTTGGTAGAAGGAATTGGCTAGCTCAAAGGATTAGTAATAAGATACTGAGCCCCTTAGCTCTAGGTCATCACACTGAATCTGGTCCAGGTCAGTAGAAATCAAAAGCTGTTGCTGTTCAGTGGCCTTCAGGAAGTCAGTTGGTGGTCCTACCACAGCTACTACTAGCAAAATATCAGTAATGTCATTACTGATAACAGTTGGCAGTGCTTGCAGGAAAGGTTTAGGACTGGGATGGTACAGGAAAAGACTGAGCAGGCAAAGATGTCCCAGCAAACACACTAGGAGAGGACTCAAGAAAAATGAGAAAACAAGCTCAGTGATCATATACAGATTTCCAGTGTGACTTGGGGCACAAGATTAAGGACCCTGTTCAAGAAAACTTTGTTTTCTCATTGCTATGGTCTTCACAAGGCATTTGCGGCCTAAATGTCTCTGAAGGGCATAGCAATTGCTGAATTTCAGATCCCCACCTTTAAAATCAGAGTAACTAGCTCAGAGGGTTGCTGCAGGGAGATCCACAGTAAAGGGGTGATTAGATATAAAAGCAAAACAAGAAACCAAGATGGGTGAGCAAACTCTTTCTATCTAAAATCAGCTCCTCTAATTCAAAAGCAAGGCATTTGCTGAGTATGCACAAGGCTCCCATTCACAAAGTTCTGTATTTAATGTGCTTAAAAACAACAAATTTGCCTTATAGCAAAAAGTGCCTCCCAAGAAACCATCACATTTCCACTGTTTCCCAGCAGAGCAGCATCAAAGAATCCAGCTGCTCCCAGCCTTTATTCCACCTAAGATGAAAGTCTAATGTCTGGGTTGTGCAGGAGGTCAAATAGATTATCATAATAGCGCCTTCTGGCCTTAAAAACTATGAAATTGGAAAGTGAATCACAAGATAACAGTCACTATTGAAGGCAGGATGGTAGGCAGCATAGCTCAGTCATAGGGTGTGATATGGCAGAGTAAATCCAATGTTCTTAGACTGTGTGAAGCTGGGAAACTGACATTTCGCCTTCTTTGTTGCCATTTTGGGACACCAAGAGAGATGCCGGTTATTGTAATAATAAGTCCAGTCCACTCCCAATGAAGCCTAAGAATATTGCCTCTTACAGGAGCGAGTGCGTGAAGGATTGAGAAACACTAGTTATTTTCAAACTGGATTAAGTCTTTCAAAAGCTAATAGGTTTCCAATGACCTGTGGTGTTGCTGCTGCAGCTGCTCTAATTTGAGAATAAAAGAATGCAGGCTTTGTGCCTAGGGACCTGTTATTGATCTGAGCAAGGAGGATGGGAAGGAAGGGGGTAAGAGGAGGGTTATTCTCCTTTCAGCTGGGGTGGGTGCGTTCTTTTCAAAGTCACATTATCTGCTAGTAACAACAAAGCCTAACCCCATGACATGCTGCTCTATACAGGATTGCACTTGTTGAGAACTAAAAGCATTAGAGAAAAAAAAACCTTCTCTGGCAACCTTGTGCAGCTAACTTCATTGAGGGCCCACGAGACTCAACAGATGGGTCTCGGGACTCCCTCATTAGGAAACGTGCCTGTCCCTTTGCATCTGGTGCCCTGCTTTGCTCTGTTCCACACACTCATTAGCATTGCAGGCTCACAGATTCCTTAGCACGTGCTTCCAATAAATAATATTGGAAAGAAAGGAGGGGAGGGAAGCCACTGCTTGGAGCGGCAAGATGAGGGGTCACCCACTAGTCTGGGAAATCCTTCTACACACAGGCACACTCCCTTGCAACCCCAGAGGAGGGAGGACAATAAAAGGCACTCAACCACAAATGTGCATTTAAAGGGACAGGTGTGGAATTGCTTCTATTCAAGTTGTGGCAGATCCTCACTCGTTTCCCCTTGCCACAGTAAATAAAAATCATCATTATATATATTTAAAAACCCAACAATTCAAGGCAACACATATTGTGGAGCTGCGAGAGTCTGTGGCCCTTTTCATTCATAAAGCAGATGCACACAGGGTAATGCCATTACCTTCAAAGAAATTAATGGCCTTTAAGGGCCCAGTTCTACAGCCAGGCTCTTTTTCCTACAGTTCTTCACCAAGCATGTCTTGCCACCACAGTGCCACAAATCGGGGATGTCCTTCATCACGCTTGGAGCAGTCCATGACTCAGGGCTGAGATCAGGAACAAATGAAGGGAAAATCGTCTCCCATGTGTTCGAAAATGTTGTGAGACACAGCGGCTGACAGGAAGGCAGGAATGTAAAACCTTCCAGGTACTGTGGAAAGAGCAAAGAAAAACCTTTAATCAGAGAGGCAGGATAAGAGGGTACTGTATCTTGCTCATACTCCCAAGAACAAGGCCTTTTATTCACCAGCTCTCCATGATGCCCCTAGCCTATTCTTATTCCATTCCTTCTCATTCACTCTTGTTTCCACTATCTGCCAGTACTTGCAGGCATTTTGATCACAGCTGACTCAAGAGTGGGACTGGGAGCTCAAGCAATTAACTGCTGAAGTTGATCTGGACATTATTCAAAATGCAGTGTTTGAAGGCCAAAACTCCTAAACCAGGGCAGACTCAGACTCTTCTGAATGCTGCTGTCTCTAATAAACAGTGACATACCTCACTGCATGATCAGTGACAGAAAAGCCCCCAGTGCATATACAGGGAACATCTGCATGCCAGGGGCACTGTGGTAACAAGCAGAATGGTCAAGGTTTGTTTATTTTAAACTCCTGTGTAAAGGATAGACACAGAAAAAGCCAATTTTAGACCCTTTGCCTAGGACTTTGTCCTGTACCATCAAGGATGCTCGCCACCCTCTGGGGCCTGTGCTTTATCTAAAAATATTCAGCTGATACAAAAACGTTCTTTCTGCCAGGGAGCAGGCAGTGCCAAGGGACCAGATAAACACAAGCCATTGTGCCACTGTATATACCCCTAACTCCCTGGAGAAATGTTTCCCCTGTAGATTAGCAGGGTGATTCCCACCCACCCAACTCTGATGCTCAACTCACTGGCCATTACAGCAAGTTACTTAAGCATAAGCGAGAAGTCATATACTGCACATACAAATTTAAATTTGCTAATTGCAATCCTCTTTTTTCTAGTAATTTTCTTAGCTAAGTGACACCCCTGTATTCTTCGGTCTAGCACCCTTAGGACCATCTGTGATTGAGAACATATTGAAGTGAAACTTGATCTGAGCACTTACTCAATAAAATTGACTTAAAGAAGCACTCTTGCAGAAAACTGTGAGGAAAACCCTACTAGAAACTTAAAAGCATCAAAAAAGTTCTTTATTGGAGACAGGGCTCAACCTAGGTTTCAGTGCAGTCTTTTCTACGACTGACAAAAATAGCTGAGGTTACTGCTTATCAAATGAAAGTGTCATCTTGTCCATAACAGACGTGCCAGCACTGCTCAGCATCATAGTCTTTGCACCTACTGGAAGCTACTCTAGCTTGATAAGCTGTAGCCTTACTCAGACCTAAAACTGTTGTCTCAGCTCTCCCCCATTTTTAGAAAGCAGGGATTTGAGATCAAATCACTGGTGTATAGGAATCCCACCACTGGGGAGGATAACTGAAGGACAAAGCAATTGGGTTCACAGGTTAACATGGAGGCATGCGATCTTTGAAGGGTTAACAGAGAAACAACCAGAAAGCAGGTTTTATATATGTATAAATAAAGAAAACTGAAGGAGAAACATTATTATTCTCAGGAATGGAGTAAGGACTCAATTTTAAGCTGTGACAGAATGCAGTAATGTTATGGATTCAGTTAATTACAGCTGGATAAAACTTAAAAGCTCTACAATAGACATCTTTTTGGCCCTACAACTTTTAACTCTTTCAAAGACTTAACTGGTTCTCACTACAGTAATTTCTGAGTACCCTACAGTCTTTATTTTTTAGTGTTCTCTGAGTATCCTCTGAATTAGATTTAGCACCTCATTTTAATTCCAGGGAGTACAGAAAAACTAAGGTGGGAATTTCAAAGTCACAAAGGGCTCATGCACAATATACACAATAGGGCTTCAAAATTTTAATTCTCTTAAGCAACGTGGAAAGAGGAAAGTAAATGCTTGTAGCAGCAAACTGGATTTGGGTGCCTGGTGAACCTTCTTCTCCAAAAGCTTTTTGTCACATTTGGAAAGCTTGCCTAAAGATACTGTTTTGAGAAACTGCCTGACTGAAGAACTGAAGCTTTTATGGAATTCACTTTTCAGTGTTTGGTTAACTATACTCTTTCTCCTAACCTCTGCCACTTGCTCAACTTTCTCATTAGAGGTAGTTTTCTCTCCCGAGCCATTTCTGAAATAGTCTAACATGGGGTGTGGCCTCCCCACAAAATGCTTCCTAATAAGTTTCTAAACATTAAATGATTATGGAAGCGCAATTCCCATTCCACTCAGGTGATGAAAAGCTTTACAGGAGTTCAGTCTCACTTTGTAATTAGAGAAATTAGATTTCTAAGTTTAGATCACTCAACTGTGCAAATGGGTTCATCTGCTGGAATGTGTTGCTCTGAAATGTGTGTCAGTCAAGCAGCACGGCACAGGCCCTATCTCTGCCTCCGCGACACTCACCCAAGTGGGAAGGTCAGTTCCAATACAGCAAGAGGAAAATAAAGTGTTACGGGTGTATTACAGGAAAGGCCTTATCTAAAAGCTCACTCATCCATGATTGACTGTAGTGATATGTTTTTCTCCATGCAGTAGGGAAGCTTAACTCCTGGATAAAGAATTATCTAAATGGATGAAATTTTCACACAGTCCAGAATTAAATCTAAAACTTCAGCAAATAAATTTTAGAGGGTGGCTAATTTAGAGAAGAAAAACAACTTTTATAAAAAATCTATGGAGAAACAAAGGGCTCCTCTAGCCTCTTCATTTGCTATGAAATGAGGCTGTCAAGCTTTATGAATTCCTTACAACTACATATTCCTCAACTGATCCTTTTCTGGTAGCCCTTTCTACTGGTTTATTGAAGGTTGATGCAGGATCAGGTCCCCACAATTATGCAACCATCTTGATCTGCATTCCAGTTGTAAACAGAAGTTTAGTCACTGACTTGAAAATGAGATGGATCAGGTCCCTGAACAAAGAATTTTTCCAGAGGCACCATTCCAAGCTTACCTTCAGGTATCACAAATCTAAGGAAATCCTGTGGGATTGTTCACAGCCACGATTCAATGAGTCACTTAGCTTTAAAAGGAAATTACAACTTTCCTAACACAAAGAATTGACTTCACAACACCTGATCCTCCGAAGCCAGGCGCTCCCTCTAAAGGCTGTGATTGTCATCCCACCAAAGTCCTGGGCATTCTCCCCGTGGCTTCAACAAAGTGGGATCTAACTCTGCATTAGGAAACTGATTCAGGCCCGAAGCAAAGGACCGCCTCTGACATCGGACCTTGGCACGCTAGATGTTTATAACGGCTTCTAAAGTGCTTGTAATCTAATTATGTAAGAATAGAAAGATTAGCAGGAAGTAACTTTACGCAATGTAAAAAGCTGGGTGCCAGGCATTGAAAAGTTCTTCACCAGCCTCAAAGGAAGACACGTCAGCTCCACGCCTTGTGAGACATGGACATATGCAAGCAGAGCACCACAGTAGGAACTTTACATGCACTGATCTCAGGCCTCTGTGCACAAGCAGTAATTTGTATATTGCAGTATATACAGTGAAATGGGCATCTTAAAAAGATCCTCAGCCTGCGTAATGCACCATGCTCAATTAGTTTTTCAGTGCTGCTGTGCAGTGGCTAAAGATCTGGCCTTGAGAGCTCAGTGAAGAAAAGCAGGAGATAGGACTTTAAGGGTGAAATTCTGGCCTTAATAAGTTAAGGGCATTTTGCTACTGACTTCTATGAGGGCAAAATTTCTTTCAAGGCTGTGAGGGAGAGGGTTTGCAATGTGCTTCTGCACATGACTCACATTCTGCCTTGGTTTACCTATCAGTAATACTTTGTGTCTCAAGACACTGGGAAGCTTAATTCATTAGTGCTTGCAAAGCATTTTAAGTTGTTGGACGAGTAATTCTGTTTAAGGGCAGCCATGCTGCTGAGTCACAAGCACTGTGGGAACCAGATTTCTGGATTTCCTAAGCACTGGAGTCAAACAGGTGAAGTAACCTTTTGCAGAAAGGCCAACTTGAGACCTGCCCTAAAGGTACAGAGCATACCAGCAGGCATCAGGGTATTTAAAGGCCCAGAGGAGCACATGTGTGGCACTTGTGAATGAGTAACATTCAAATAGACTGCAGAAGCTAACCACCACCCACTGAAAAAAAGAAAAGAGGCACTGGTTCTCATATCACCACTCAGCAGCTGCTTTGGGGATAAAACACAATGAAGGCTTACCAGCCTAAGAAAAGGTAATGACTCCAAGTAAGGAACAAATGTTAGAATTTCTGGGCTGAACGAGGCTGGAAGGAGTATTTGGCAACCGCGTACCTCACAGATGTGCCCAAATTGCTGGTATGTAATCTAAGTTTTGAAGTCACAAATGGGAAGTGATCTGCAGGAGTCTGACGTAAGTATGAGCGTGGTTCTAGCATTACGGGCCCAAGTACTGCCGGCTTCACAGCCTTAGACACTCTGTAACAGGATGGACCTTACCACAGCCAAGAACAAGCATGCACTTTGCTTTGAAATGAAAACAAAGGAGATAAAATTAGGTCAGAAATCTTGTTTTCCTCTATATCACGGACTCTGGTGTATAAAATAGACATTCACACATCTACTGTGCTAGATCAGGGTGGAATAGGAGATAGGGACATAAGAATAGCTGTTCTGGGTCAGACCAAATGTCATGTAGGCCAGCGCCTCAGGAAGAAAGGAACAGTGATTCAGTAACAGTTCCCAGCACACTTGCCCAGTTTCTAGATCAGTGGCTCAGGGACTTCACAAACCAGAAACAAAGTTAGGGGTGGTGGTGTTTTGGTGGTGTTGGGTTTTTTTGCTCAATGCCCTTTGATGTGTGACTCTTCCTCTGGGAACCAGTCTGAACACTTATAGCACACTGCTGTGCTTCTCGGTGTCCTGCGGCAAGAAGTCCCACAGATAACCAACCACCTTGGCTAGGGGCCTCCAAACTCTGCTTCTGAAAGGATATGGCTGACATCCAAGTACTCACTTGGGAGCTGGGCAGCTGGGACATGCGTCTCCAGTGCCCGGGAGCAAGTAAGCCTGACAGAGCCTCTGCGCTCGGCCAGCACTGCCTTTCCCAGACAGCCTGGAGCTGGAACTGAGGGATATGCCCTACTTCCAGCTCTTTCCCGCCTCAACCACGGGAGATCCTGGGCGGTGTGGTCTCATGTTAAGGAGAACACGAGTGCCACAAGGGCGACTGCCACCTCCGCCTCCCTCAGGAAAGCTGCTGGTCAGGGCAGCGGCCACTGTCAGATCGGGCCGTCCGTCCCTCCCTTCTCCTCGGGGAACGCAAACCCGCTCCTGGCGAGTACCG
>NW_010172643.1:0-47862 GCF_000695765.1 Mesitornis unicolor | reverse complement strand
TGTCCGGCTTTCTGAGGGACCAGGAGTCCCGTCCCCGGAGGGAAGGGAACGGGATAGAGGGGAGGGGAGGTGTGCCTCACCCACGGGGCCTACCGGGGCCTGCGCCGGGCAAAGCCTCCTAGGGTGCCGGCAAGGCCGGGGCCCGGTGATGCCAGGGGCGTGATGCGTGGCGGCCCCATAGTAGCGCTGGCCAGTTTGGGTTTGGTTGGCTCTTATTAAGTCAGAGGACACACGCCTTTGCTGAGGCAAGGCAGAGTGCGGCGTGGTGGTGACTGGCAAATGGGGACGCTAGAGTTGTGGTAAATGGCTTAGAAAACACCTTTGATTTGGTCAGTGGTGAAGTATGTGGATGGGGGAGTAATTACCTCAGCCAAAATGAAGTGCTTGATGGAGAGTAAGTACAAGGCTGTGAAGCAGTAGAAATGGCAAGGGTAATGCTGAACTTGGCTGCGGCTTATGTTCTTACGGGGCAAAGACTTCTACGTTTCACATATCATGCTGAAATGGAAAGGCCACACATGCCTCCCAGGCACGTAGCTCAGTGTGTGTAGGTACAAGGCATGGACAGTGATGGTACGGCACCTGAAGATGTTTTTGGTTGGCAATACTTGCTGAGTGGGTAAAACTTTGCAAAGTATTTCAATAGGAATCATTAAAGAAGCCTGATGCCTTCTCAGTTTCTATGTCTGGAAAACTGCATAAAACTACAAGCCCATTTGGAAAGAGGTTTAATGAGGAACAGTGTCGAGTCATAAGAAACGGAAAACTTATTTCCAAATAGTATTGTTTGGATTCTTTTAAGATTATTGCATTTTGCAATAAATATAAGTAGAGGTTGCTAAGGCTTGCTGTATGTCTTCAAACAGAGCCTTAATATTTAAAATTAAGTAAGTAGATATGATATATACATAGCTTACAGTAAAACTAAGTTCTTTGAAAATATGGAGTCAAGAGAAGAAGGAAGCATGTTTCCCCTCACCACAACAAAAGATACAACTACAGTAATGCTGTGGGTAGCTGGGATTAATAGATCATTCTACAAAGTCCTAGGTATGTAACCAAATATAGTATCTTAAAACCAAGCAAAGCTGGATGATACTCTTTTGGAATAGACTTTTGCTCTAGAGTGGAGACTATCTAAAAAATGAGATTGCAACTTAAAGGAGTAAATGGGTGTTAAAATCACTATGTTCTTTGTGTTGAATTGTGCTTCTGTTCCCATCCCTACTACTGTTGATTTTTTTCTGACTCCAAATCAGAAGTTATTCCCATGTTAGCTTCTTCTCTCAGTGCTTATACTGCACATCCTGAATCCTCCTGTCTGCTCTGAAAAAGCACTGTAATTATTTTTGTCCTTGTGTGGAGTTGGCACAGGGTTTACATCTTTGCATGGGAATAAGTGACCAGAATGCAGGCTCGTCACTTCTTTTGCATATGCAGAGTAGCTTGGTGACTGGTAGGGAGAAGATGACCTTCCCTAGGGTTTGGGGTTGTAAGGAGTCCTGTGTAATAAATACTCTGCCTTTTGGCTTGCATGTGTCATTCCGGTTCCTGCTGTTTTTCAAGGACCCTCTTTCCATTCCCCTTTCCTCATGCTGGATTTTCATCTAGTGAGAGCTTCAGAAATCGAAAACTGCCAAGCAAAAGGACAAGGGCAAAGTGGCACTTTCAGAGGGCTGTTGCTGCTCCATTGCTCGGATGTGATGTGTGTCTGGGTAATGTGCTGCATAGCTTAGCTGCTGTGGCTTGTGGCTTCTCTTGTGTCCCTTCATATGCTCAGTGGCAGACCTCTTTCCTGTGCCAAATAACCTGCAGTGAGACAGAAATATTACTTAGGGGACTGTGTTGGACAGCCCTGCTTTAACATCACAGTCTGCTTTGTCAAGCCATGTGGGTCACTGTTTCTTCATGGCTCAGTACAGATAATGGCTTTTAAGCTTATTTTCTTGTGTACACCGGCATGCATGCATTAGAAGTTCATCTTGCTTGTTTATGCTCAGTCGTCTGAAAACTGGATTGCTTCATTTACTTGTAGGAATGAAGGATCATTGTCAGATGTACCGTTTATGGTCCTGTGAACATCTGTGGCATAAGTAGTTAATTTAGGTGTAATCTCTTGTGTGGGTGGGTGAGCCTTGAACAACTGTCAAGAGTATCAAGAAAATGGATTATTTTGCAATCCTGAATTTGTAAGCCATGTAGGTATCACTTAAAGTGATACCGTGTCTGTGTTTAACATGAGGGTGGTGCCTGATTGCTTCTGAAAGTCTCAGAAAATGTCTAGACATTACCGGAAAGGATATTACTGATACTTCTGCTATTCCTTTTGATGCCAACAACGCCTGATCTTTTTTTTTATCTTTCTCACATTTTATACGCTCACTTACACGTGCAATGTGCGCATGCACACAGGTCAGAAACAAGCAGAAGAGTACTGAGATGTTAAATAGCTCAAGTGCCTATTACTGCTTTGACCTCACCTGCACGTTTCAGTTGCTGCTTGAAATGTTTCCTGAAAATAACAGTGTAAGTCAGGGTTGCAATGCTCACTTCATGTTTGTGCCAGGTCTAGTCAGAATTGCTGTATCCAGCCCGTCAGAAGCTGTTAACTGTTTTAAGCTGAGGCCACTGATGCTGCAGGTAGGAAGACTTCCTTGCCGCCAGCGCTAAGCGGGTTCTGCAAAGGGAAAAGGTGAGGTGGATAAAGTCTTCTCTCTGCCGTTGGGTTGAGGGTGAGACTGCTGCTCAGGTCACCTCCCTTGCAGCAGCAAGAAGTTGTTGAATGTGTTAAAAAGACTGTAGCTGCATGTTTTGGTGATAAAATGTGTTTTGGTGCCACCTTGTAAAATGGCTAGGTGGTTCTTGACCCCAGCCACCCAACAATCCGCCACCTTTCTGTAAGTAACGTTGCACATGGCTCTTTTGCTTGTCATCTAAAATGCAACTGGTTGCATTAAGCAACAATTTCACTGTCTGTGGGCTTATCCTGACTGATAAAAGTAGACAGTGGATGTCCTGTGTACAATGCAGGATACCTTCAGTTTAGGTGGAAGATCAAGGAAATGAAACCTGGTTTTACAAGGCAGACGTCTTGTACTGTTTGACTTGAAAGATTTAAATCTGAATAGTTTCTAAAGAATTACTATTTTGCTAGAGAGATGCCATATAAATCATCATGAAGTCGTCTGTCTAAAGCTTATTATTAGCACCTGTAGTGGGAGTTCTCTGAGTGGGATACAGTGTGATGGGGTTTGATCATGTATGGCATGCACGGCTCTTTCTAACACCTATATGTAATTAACTGAGAAATTAACAAAGCTAACAGTCTTGTATGCAAACTTTTAAAAAAAAAAACCAAAACAAACTATTGAATGCTAACTTAGGATATCCTAGGAGTACATCAGAAAGCTGGAAGGTCTGA
The DNA here is from genome assembly GCF_000695765.1 of Mesitornis unicolor. Taxonomy (NCBI): domain Eukaryota; kingdom Metazoa; phylum Chordata; class Aves; order Mesitornithiformes; family Mesitornithidae; genus Mesitornis; species Mesitornis unicolor. The sequence continues at coordinate 44,441 of NW_010172643.1, read as the reverse complement.
GTATGAAAACATTTACACCTTTATGGTTTGTGTCCTTTTTTGTATGTGTGGTTTGTTTATCTTCATTACTTTGCCATTTATCTTCATTACTTTGCGGGGTTAGTGTGACTCCGCATGTAGTGATGAGCACAATGGTTAGGATGCTAACGTCTTGTCTGAGAGGAAGCTGTGGCAGGAGAGGACAAGAAATTCTAAATTGGCTTTGCTGCCAGCGAGGAATCTTTGAGAACTCTAAATTCAGTGATTGACTCTTATCTCAAAGGAGCAGTTACTTGGAAGAGCAAGTGTTTACTCAGACTAGGGATGGGCAGTAAGCTGTACCCATAGCACAATGCTATGGGTGTGCATCTTGGGGCAGGGGTAACATCAGTGTTGTTTGCTGTCTCAGCTTGCTGAAAGATGACCCTTCAGTCAGGTGATTTCCCCTAGTTTCACTGATTTCACCTTCTCTCCATCTCTTTTATCTTTAAGGTGGCTGGATCATTCTGTTACTTGTCCTGAATAAGGTATTTTTGCCTGTTTGTTTTAACTGAAGATATTTTTATCAAGTAACTGTACTGGTACTCGTTTTCTTCATAGTAGCTTGTATGGTGCTAAGTTTTGGATTTGTGATGGAAACAGCCTTGATAACACACTAATGTTTTACATTGGTTACTTGTTTTACATGGGCTTACACAGCGCCAAGGCCTTTTCTGCTTCTCACACCACTCTACCAGCAAGGAGGCTGGGGGGGTGCATGAGGATCTGGGAGAGGACGCAGCCAGGACAGCTGACCCCAACTGACCAGGGGGATATCCCAGACCACAGGACGCTGTGCTCAGCAATAAAAGCTGGGGGGACAGGAAGAAGGAAGAGAGGCTGTTTGGGGTGATGATGTTTGTCTTCCCAAGTCACTGTTACACCTGATGGAGCCCTGCTTTTCTGGGAGAGGCTGAACACCTGCCTGCTGATGGGAAGCAGTGAAGCAAAGCTTTTGCTTTACCTATTTAAACCGTGTCTCAACCCATGAGTTTTCTCACTTTTACCGTTCCAGTTCTCTTCCCCATCCTGCTGGGGGGAATGAGCGAGTGTCTGGGTTGCAGCTGAGCTGCCCACTGGGGTTAGCCCACAACTCTTCTACATTGTTCCCTTTTGTGCCTTTCAGCTTCTGCATTTTTATTTAGCTGTTGAGTTGGCACTTTCCAGTTAGTGCTGCTTCTGCGTTTTGGCTTAAAGTGAGCAAGGAAAACATGAGAGCTGGTTGTTCTCATGAACTCTGTTACTCTGTTACCTCCATTCCTACAGAAGAAGATACTTTGTGGTACATTTGCTGATGTTTTACACATATGATGTTAAGAGGCACCAAGAGAGCTTGCCCTGTAACAGCGGTTACACCCTACCTTCAATGTTTAAACGAAGACTGAGGTACTGGTGTTTCAGGGAGGGTTAAACTCTGGGCAGTGCAGCTGTTGTGTGTGTGGTGGCTGGTCATACTTTCCTAAGCACTTTCACTTCACCAGGCAGAGGTAAATCAGGGCAGGTGAACTCCAGGTAGGTAAAATGACCAGTGCTTGAGGTGTTGGCTCATTTGGCTGCTAGCCATCTGTTATGCTTTTTAGTAGCTTGTTATTGTAATACATGCAAGTGAAAGATAGTGAACAAGGCTCCCTGTTGGTAATAAATTGTATGAAGTCATACGTGCAGCAGGATTTTAAAAATCTGACCCATTACTATGTCTTGAAGTTTTCTGAGAGAGGTCTTAAGGATTGCTTGACTCTTCCAGTGTGGAAGGTGCTGATATGATGACTGCATGGAGATGCTGGGTACCTTACTGCTTGACAAAGTCAGCATGGGAGTGGACGAAGGTGGTGCTGTAATCAGAGGGATGGCTGCAGAAATGACCTCTTGTGTGTAAACTGGGGAAGTGATGTAGAGTATGCTACAAGGGAGACCATAAGCACTGCACAAAAGAAAAGCATTCCTGGGAAGAGCCAGCTGAAGCAGCTCCTGCTCAGTGCTACCTAACCTTGCTCAGTTGTTGTTGTACAAATATGGTGTACACTGGACGGGGTTTGGGTGTTGGTCCGTTTTAAAAGAAAACAATGGGAAAAGGTCTGTTTTGAACATGGATTAGTTCCTGGTCAGATTCATCGTGTTATGTTATAAGTGGGCATGGAAGCTATTTAAATTGGCACCACCACTGACAAATTCTTGTGAAACAATGCTTTGAAATACATAGCACAGGCTTTTTCTTCTGGTTTTGTGGTTGCGCTACTGCAGGTTATAGCTAGTTACGAGTTTGCTCAGCAAGTAAGTTAGCAAGTTTGGTTAGCAAGTGAGTGTCAGATTGCTGTGAGCGAGGTACCAGAGCTGTCTGCAGGCGTTCAGTGGAGCAGTGAGGGATCTGGTCCTAAGAGAGCTTTGATTTGCTTGAACTGCTGGAAGGAGAAGTCTCTAAGTCACATCAGAACAGATTGTCCATGTGGCTGAGTAGCCTGTTGGTTGAAGAGGGGAAGCATTTGGGTCTCTAGTCTAATGTCTATCTCCTTGCTCAGTTAAGTGAATGGGATTTTATTTAACAGGTTTTAATGGCATGCAAAAAAACCCCCTGCGTTCACTTTTCAGGCTGTTGGAAATACCAATACTTGGCAAGAGATGGATGTGATGCTGGGTCAGGAATGATGACAAATGGGAGCGACTGGTACTGAAATGCTACTAGTACCTTGGATATTTCAAAGTGTTTCTTCTGCAAAAGTTTCTTGGTGTATATAGATTTGTTGTCACTGAGTTAGCTGCAACTTTGTGGATTGATTATTGTAACAGGGGGAAAAAAAGGGAAGCTTCTTATGTCTGTTTGATAAAAAGCCTTTGGCACTGTATCTCCTCATGAAATTTGTGTAACCACATCCTAAATTCTACTGCCTAGTTTGTTTTGGAAATTGGTGGTTTCCATGCTGCTAATGCTAGCTTTTGCCAAAAAGATGCTGCGTGCCATCAGCAGTTGGCAACATGACTGGTATTTTTAACAGAGTTTCTCTTGAAATAGTACTAATAGCTAGTGCTGACCTAGAAGGAAGCTTTTGTTGCAGCCAGTGGCTTGTCCATCTCTACTGTCCACACCTTGGGAATTTTTGTTGTTGTTGTTTGTCTGGGTTTTTTTGTCTACAGCTTCTGATCCTTAATACTCTCATTTCTTTAGTAGACATTGTGGCAGTTTTAGTGGACTGCTATGGTAATTCAGGAAATGTTTGTGATGGTGGGGTGCTTTCTTCTCTCACTTTGCCACTCGTTGAGTGTGTATACCCAGCTTCTCAGTGCTTTAGTTAAGCAAGCTTAATGAAATCCTTTTTTATGGGAAAAATTTTATGTTTCAAGGACACTCTTCTAAGATGTACTTTTAATCTTCTTGTTCTGTGTAGCCCTTACTTAATCTTAATTTTTGTTTTCTGGAATATTTTCTTGTGCCCAAGGAGTAATCTGCTGTGTTTGTTAGTAGCTATGTTAGTATTGCAAGATTAGAGGTAGAACAGCTGCTATCACCTTTTCCAGTTACCCTTCACACTTTGAATGAGTTTACTTAACTTGCCCCTTTGGGTTTTTCACTGTTTTAATTTGACTTTGCCAACAAGAACTGTTTACTTGAATTTGAACACTTGTAAGCTTACTTGGTCATGGAAAGAAAACCACTTAAGGCCTGTTGAATGGAAAAAAATACTATGTCTGGTTTGGAAAGTACCTGAGCTTCTGATTGGTGTCCCAGTCTCCAGCATAGGCAGGGAATTATTGTTTTGTGATCCCTAAGGAAAAGTTACTAGAACAGGGCTAGATGTTACTGGCCTCGAGACTAAATAAGCATCTGCCCAAACCTGACATATGACTGACTCTGTAATTGGCACATGAAGCAGTGTGAATAGCGCTTACTTGGTCATGGATCTTGGCACCTTTATAAGCATCTCAATTTTATGATTTCCAGGTTGAGAGAGTGATACACCAGTAAAATGACTTCCCCATGATTGAGCAAGAAATCTGTGGCCTGGCAGGCAAGGAAGATGAGATGTTCTTTGCTGTTTCTCATGCTTGTTCCTCACTGCTGGTTAAAAGCATGGGCTTTGGAAGTCAGTCTCAGTGTAGATTCTTCTGCTGCCCCTTGGTAGAAGAATGATCAGCTCTGCGTCATGTGGAGGAGGCCACGTGAAAAACTGACTCTGTAGCATGGGTGCAGAAGGTGATACCAAAGCTGAGCGACTCTGAAGACTTGTCTTTAAATTCTGTCAAAGTAGGTGCACAGAGGTGTGCAGGGCCAAGATCCATGGATGTTATTGACTGCTTTGACACTTTTGCCACAGCCTTCTTAAGGCTTCTCAGTGAAGCTGTTTTCCTTTCCCTTGGCATGACAAGATACTATTTTTTCCCCTTATAGCTGAGTCAGGCAGAGCTTAGCTGAATGCGCAAGGAGGCCAAGAGAAAGTGAGTGTTGTGTTAGCAGATGCTTCTCTGAGCTTGTCTCTGCTTGAGGGGTGAACGTTCCCAGCAGCAAGGCATCAGGAGGTGGTGAGTGTTCATGGGCTAGGTGTCAGCAGCTTTTCTTTCTGTTTCGTAGAGCTGGTAGGGTGCTGCAGGGGCGGCTGTGTTACTGGAGCTGGGAAGCTCTCTTTCCTTCAGCAGCCTGAATTACTTGATGAGTTTGGCAACCTGGGAAGCTGCTGTGGTAGCAGCAAAAAGCTGTTCTGGTGATTGGCATTTGGGAGTGAAACTAACCTCTTCTGTCCTCCTTTGAGGCAGCGGAATTTAGTTTTAGCTGCTTTGACACTTAGACATCAAGATTGGTTGGTGTGACTTTGTCTAGTCATCATTTCTGTCACTGATTGTGATTCTGCCCCTGTACTCAGCACTGGTGAGGCTGCACCTCAAATACTGTGTTCAGTTTTGGGCCCCTCACTACAAGAGGGACATTGAGGCACTGGAGTGTGTCCAGAGAAGAGCAGCGAAGCTAGTGAGGAGTCTGGAGCACAAGTCTTAGGAGGAGCAGCTGAGGGAACTGGGGTTGTTTAGTTTGGATGAGGCTGAGGGGAGACCTTATCACTCTCTACAGCTACCTGTAAGGAGAGTGTAGCAAGATCAGTCTCTTCTCCCAAGTAACAAGTGATAGGACAAGAGGAAATGGCCTCAGTTTGCACCAAGGGAGGTTTAGGTTGGATTTTAGGTAACATTTATTTACTGAAAGAGGGATCAAGCACTGGAACAGGCTGCCCAGAGAGGTGGTAGAGTCACAATCCCTGGAGGTGTTGAAGAAGTGTGTGGATGTGGCACTCCAGGACATGGTTTAGTGGGCATGGTGGTGTTAGGTTGATGGTGAGACTCGATCTTAGAGGTCTCTTCCAAGAGATTTCTGGTGTGGGCATGGTCAGACAATCTGGTTTTTGTTATGCTGATGTATGTGGCTCCTTAATACTTGTGTGTTGTCCTTACGAAATACAGCATGGTGTGCTCCTGGGTGGAATGGCTGGCATAGATTTCATTTCCATGTTAAAGGTAAATTATGTCACTGGATTCATTGTGGAAATTCGATCCAGCGTCTGGATGCTTTCACGGATCTTGCAGAGATTCAGAGGAATGGTTTGGGCATGTCTGCTCCTGTCTGTTAAGACCATGAAAGCTAGGATTTCTCCATCAGGTGTTTTATCTACAGTGAAGAAAAGGTGGCCTATGAGAATGGAAGTGCTGATAATTGCAGTAGGGAACTATAACTTTTTGCTGGTTTTCCAAAATGTTTTGGAGAGGTCTTGCTGCTGTTGTTTTGTGCTGTTTGTGTGGGGAAACTGCTTTGTGGGAGAAAGAACTAAATTTCGTTCAACTTTAGTTTGAGGGCAATGTCAGCAGTAAACTTCAATGTTTCACAACACACTTGACATTAAGTAAGAGTATTTCTTAATGGAAGCACTGTTTCACAAGTGTATATTGTTTTTGTGACTTATGACCCCTAGTCATTAGAAAATCCCACATCCTCCTTTCTGATTAAACTTCTGGGCTGCTGGGGAAACCACAGTGATCATATCGATACACTGACTTTTCTGTTGTTTTATTGAGACCTTTAAATGTGAACTGCTCAGACTCTGTTGTATTAACACATTTCTTTCCATTTTCCTGATCTGCAACTCTGTCATCAGCTTGTTACCTGTAACAGCCTGTCTGGATATTTTCATCTTTCTTTCAGCAGACTTTTTCATTATTTCCTGATCTTTCATCCCTAAGAGATTTTATTTACTAATTATATGAATGACTGTATTACCAGGCATCTTTAAGATAAACGAAGCAAGTTGCTTGTATTAATTAATAAACTGGTGTCTAGACTTCAAGAGGAAGGGAATGTAACACTTTTCCCAGTGTAGGATGGGAACTGTAGTGGTTGTAAGCATCCAGTATTTAGTGATCTGATAAAAGTTTCTGCTTAGGCTGTGTTTGTGCTTGTGGAAGGAAGATGCTCATGATTACAGTGCTGCGGTGTTTGTATTCTTAGTTTGTTAGGATTCCTAGTGATCAAGCTAAGTTGGATTCAGGGGGATCGAATTTATTTTGGTGCATTCAGAGCACCAAATTAACAATTTTTTCATTGGATCCAAGATTTGTAGACTGTGGTATACAACTAAATTTTAATTAGCTGTATGTTACTTAGTGTAAACCTTCAGAGCAAGGAAGGATTTCCTTGTGATGTGCTACCAAACCAAATTTTTAACCTTGCCTAGTAGAGTGGGGGCCCTATTTCTACCAAAAAAGTAGAATGAAAACAATTCTTGCCCAAGAGATTTTTTTTAAGCCAGTGTGAAACAAGTGTAAGCAACCAGAGTATACAAGTAAAAGTAGGAAAAAACCACTTCAGCTTTAGTAGGCATTGATCTCCAAGCATGGACAGCTTAAGCACCATTGGGTTTATACAGATGCTGTTACTGAATGTTTTGGAAGCACTTAAGAGAGCTTGAAGGAAGTGAAAGAAGTTTGCAAATTTTGAGCAGATCCTCCCAAGTGTGAGGGACAGTGTTTAGGAGAACATCCTACAATGTGAATTTGAAAAGTCTGATGAGATTGATGCTATAACGTGGTTGGGGGCAAGAGTCTCTTAATACTGAAGCAGAGATGAGAGCTTGGATGCTTGGTGTCATTTAAGGGACTGTGTCATGCACAGGTGAATCTCTGTAACTCTGTGTAACCTTGTTATGTCAACTCATGACCTTGTAACTTGTTTCTGGGGAGTGGACCATAATTGGTATGTTATTTTGTTTAATCAAGGATATAGCTTTGAATGTAAGCAGTTGGTGGTAGTGCACAAGGGGAAGGATTGCAACTCTGACCTTTAAGACAGCCACTCACATAGGCTGGGTCCCCTCTGCAGATGAAGTTGCCAGCACATGTGGCTTGGTGAGTCTGAGCTAACCTGGCCAAAGATGTCCCAGAGAGGACACCTGTGAGGAGGTCTCCCATCAGTGTGCTGTAGAGAGCGACTCACTATCTTCTCCAAGAGTTTTTTTGGTCAAGGTGTACCCCATTTCAGAGATATCGCTTAAATTCACTTACCACTGCAGTGCTGCAGACTTTAATGGTGAAAACTATAAACTTGACTGCTCTTAATCTCCCTGCAAGCGAAATAGTTAACCATAATTTGGTTCATTAACTAGATGCAAATTCTTGTGGTTATGAATGCTTATCGTCTGTCAGTTCTGAGTGACCTTCACAGAATATTAGGAATTGGAAGGGACCTCAAAAGATCATCCAGTCCAACCCCCCTGCCAGAGCAGGATCATCTAGACTAGGTCACATAGATCTTCCTGTTTTTCACTGGTTGCTCACGGTAAAGGCCTCTTCCACAGGGGTGATTTCAGAGCGGTGTCATTGCTGACAGCAGAGTGCCTGGGGGTTGTGAGCTGGACCAGGGCTGAGCTATCTGAAAGGACGTCGCTTTTTCACTGGTTTTGTGTAACCTGGCAGGCATGCTGGTGTTATAAAGAAATCGAGAAGCTTTGAATCTTCAGATCTGCTTAAGCTACTGGAGAGCTACACCTTCAGAGTTAGGAGGGTCTTGTTTGTTTGCAGCAAGAAAGTTAAAACAGTATTAAGTCAGTAAAGTTGGTTAGATGGTGATGCTCTATAATGCTTGCTGTGGCCATGCATATGTTGAGTACTACATCTTCTATAGTCAATTCATGGAAGAAAGCAGTGATCTTGTATATGCGATGTCTTCCTCTTCCTAATGTCACCCTTAGAGCAGTTTGGTTACCAGGAACTGCAATACTTGCTGATCTGTTACTGACCATCTGTCCAGAGCAAAAAGGACATCGCAGTAATGAAGGTCAAGGTACGAAATGGAGTTTTCAGAGCAGTGTCAGCTGAGGGGGTGGCTGGAAACTCTGAAAGACTACGCCTTGACCTGAGAAGAGTTCGAAGTAAAAAATGCTGCACAGGTTATGAGTTGGAGAGACATGTGGCAGGTCCATGGTGATAAATGCAGTTGTGGAGGGCTCTGGGGGAAAAAATGAGCTCTGGTTTAGTCCCATTTATTGTGAGCTGACAACTTAGCATTGACAAAGTTGTCAGACTGCGACTGTTCTTTGAACGTAAGGAGACAGATCCTGAGCAGAGACACAGATCAGAGTAGTCAGTGCAGTGATGGGAGCTGAACTTGGTTTGCAGATGAGATCCCTGAGACAAGATACAGAGAAGAGAGAGACCTGAGAATAGAGAGAGCATTGGTGAAGAATGGAGATCCATGATGGGAACAATAAGAAAAGATAGTAAGTAAGGGTTGTAACATTAGGTTAGTAAGAGTGTCCTGACCTATTTCAAGAATAGGAGGATTGTCTGAGAAGGAAGATGAGTATGGAGTCTTCATTGAAGTGTGGGAGCTGAAAAATTAGCTGGTAAGAGTTGATGTAATTGGGGTAAAACTACTCCAACAACACTAGAGATGAAAAAGAAATGGCTGAAGAGGCACAGATGGGTTTTTTCCCAACGATTTTGATGGTAGGTGAGAAAAATAGAAGCATCTTTCTGCTGAAAAGAAGAATTAAACTAAATAAAAGCTAGAAATGATATTCAGAGTTGGACAGGATGATGGGACCAAGGAGGGTCTATGGGAGAAGAGCAAATGTTTCTCTTTACCCTGTGTACCTTGCAGACCTTCCCTTCCTGAAGCTCTCCTCTCCCTCAGGCAGCGATAGATTTTTTTCCTCTTGAAAGCAACTAAGGCTGAGGAAGCTTCAGGAATGGAGCAGTGGGTAAGTGTGGCTGCAACGTGACTCAAAAGGCAACTTCCCCCTACTGAAGTATTGAAATAGATGGAGGAGCTGGAAGGAGGATGTAATCCTGGCAAATGTGGGAAGAGAAGGAAAAGAGCTCAAGGTGGAAATGATCCACGTGAATTTTATTACGGCAGAGAAGGCCAAAGAGTTCAAGGTAGTGGGAACTGCTACAGTATCAGTGAAGGTATGGGAGTGGATGGATAAGGGTGAACAAATGTCAAATGTTACAGCCTCTCCACCACTTCCAAAGAGTCATGTTAATATTTGAGGAGCTTATGTCTCAAACTGTAAAACAACAGAGGCAGGAAAATTTTTTTTGAAGCAGTGTATGCTGGAAGAGCAAATAAAGTGGGGACTTATGCTGGTGGAAGAGAATGAGCAAAGAAAAACATGAAGTTGAGACAATAATAGGACATAGGAAAGTTAAACTTACTGGAAATAATCTGTACAATTTTACATAGTTCCTGCCTTCCTAGCCTGTACAGAGAAGTCAGATTTTTTTTTTCTTCTTTTGCTTCACTATATTTCTCTCACGGATTGCCAGTGAGTTAGAACAGGGACTTCTTTAGATTAAGCAGATCTGTGCTACCCACTGCCTGTGTGTTGCAAGGAGTTCTCCGTACCACGTACAAACAGACAATGTCTGTGCAAACTCTTTTCCTCCTACGCAAATGCTGAGGGCATTTTGCTTGTTTTATGCTTGAAAGGGTGGCTTGTTCTGTGGCTTGGACTCAAAATAATGGACTTTATTTTTTTTCTTTTCTACTCTATTAGCTGGAAAAAAGACATAAAGCACAGCAGCTCTGAGTTCATTTCATTGAGTTGCTAGAAGCCTTTGTATGCTTTGAATAATAAGAATAAATATTTGGTAATTGTTTTACAAAAGAATATTTTTTGGCTCATGGTCAGAGTACGTACAAGAGAAAGAAAGCTCTGATACAACCTCTTGATGAAAATCTCTCTCCCTTAGGGTGCTGTTTCTCTTTCGCTCCTTTGAAATGAGAGCAGTGGTGACAAGAGAGTCCTGACGGGACTGAGGAGGTGGCAAGTGTGAGAAGTGAACAGCGTGGACTCTGAATGGCAAAGGAAATGAATGGTGGTTTCGTCTGGTGTAGGTTATTGTAATTAAACTGCTGCATTTATTTCTTCCAGCCCTGCAGTGCCCGCCTGCTCATTCCATGTCCCCTGGGCATGTGGTCTGCCTCCCCTTGCCTTGCCGTGCTGGTTGGGTGACAGACAGCGGTTCCTACAAAGTCACACACACAGTGGTTGTTGGGTGTACCTGGATGGCCAGGGTGTTTAAATCTCATTATTTGACCATTTCGTTGACTGAGCTCCGGAGTTTGCAGGGGTCGGTATCACAGGGCTGGCTGCTGCTGCCCGCTGTGTTCATAGCCCTGTGTTGCAGCTCTTGGCTGGAGTTGCCCAAGAGACTCGGTAATCTTGGAGCGAGGGAAGAAGATGGGAAGTGGCACAGCTCACGTGAGCTTTGTTTTCTTGAGGAATGAGGCTTCAAGTCACATCAGTAGAAGATGGTTTCTAAAATTCTCTGTGGAGCATGGGCTTTGCTTAATTGTAAGCTCTGGTAAAATAACCTGGTTTATGGCAAATCTACGGCTTAGGAGGGTCACATCACTTGAAAGAAGCTTGCTGTCTAGCTTCTAAAGGCTGCTGAGCTGGCAGCTCTCACTGACTAAAAGCATAAACCCCATAATTTAAGGACTAACGTAGGTGGGTTTTTCTTACTTTTTCTTCAACTGTCTTCAACTGGAATCATTCTTTTCAGTTTGCCTACTTCAAGAGACAGTTTATTCGAAGTTCAGAAGTAAATCAGCTAAGACACTGAAGAAGCAGGAAGGCTTGTTTTCCTCTTCTAATAATGGAGGAAAACCCCTGAATTTAAGCTATTGCAGCCCAGAAACATAGAATCGTGATCAGAAGCAGATTACTAGTGCCATCTCTATGCTGAAAACTATAGTTTAATAAAAATCAAAACTTATATTTGAGTTACCTGAGGCACATGTTACATGCACACCCACACACAGTGATTTTACAGGATTTTTGCTCTCACACTGGCATAAATGCTGAAAGACATTCTTTTATGACATCACAAGATCACACTTTGTTTCTTAACTTGAATGTACAGATGTATCTTTGCTGAAATCTGGATAGGGATAGTGTATTTGCAGTTTAAAAGGTGCCAGATAAATAATGTGTTCAACAGGTTTTCCAAATCACACAGACTTTTTCACTTACTCTGTAGGAAAACTACCGGTACAAGCACAATATTAACCTTGATTACTTTAAATTTGGGAAATGGCTGTGGTCTGCTTGCTGTTTTAACCGTGTAGAAGCCTCTATATAACTACTCTCATGCTTCCGAGTGATTATTTATGAGGTCTTGCACATGAAGACTTGAAGCATGCTAGAGAGCAGAAGCAGATGGTGTAGCTGGGAGCCAGCGAGGTTTACTCCTCAGCTCTCTGGAAGTGTACTTTTTTTCTACCTACAGCTGAGAAAAACTGGAGATGGGAAACAAGATGTGAGCCAGAGAGGAAACTGAGTAATAGCTGGGCCCAGGATGTTAGTTTCTCCAGTGGGGATTATTTATTACAATGTCTGCTGGCAGCCAGTAGGAGAGAGTTTGAAACTCATCCTTTGCACCATGGAATTGACTTCCACAAACTGTTGCAGAGGAAACATCTGTGGATGGAAAACATCCTGTAACAGATAATACAAGGAAGGAGAAGTGAACTGGCCTGCTCCATACTTGTTTGTATTGCAGGTATAACACAATGCCTGTGCACACATTTGATGTAGGAGTTGTTGATGTCTCTTCTCTTTTCCCTTTACCAAGCAATGTGATATGAACAGTTACTGCTCTGACTTCCTGGTTCTTGAAACAGCACTGATGCCGCTTGTTCTCCTTCTTTCTTCTCTTTACCTTTCCCATGCAGTCAAAGTATCAGCCGTAGAGGTCAACACACCGGAGGAGATGTTTGTGGAGAATGGGACAGACGCAAAGCTTCCATGCACGTTTACATCTGTGGAAGTGATCAGCAGCGCAGCATCTGTTTCTTGGAGTTTTCAACCAGAGGGAGTTGCAACTCGTATCTCAGTAAGGATTGGCTGTAGGGGAACAAACCTGGGAGGGGAGAAGGGAATAAGCTGTGATAAGAGTGCGGGAGTCTTCTAATTGGTTCTCGGGAGCAAGCAAATATGGATGGGAGGCCTCCTTCCATGTGTCTTGTCTCCATCACTCCGATTTCAGGGGGATCTTTCGGGGTTGTTTAAAAATATGATCATATGCTAGATCTCATTCTGCAAAGACTGGAGTGTGCAGTGGCTCTAAAATACGTCTGTACTTTGATGGTCAGAGGAGAGGGTTGTTGGGGTGGTAGCAGCACCTATGAAATAGATTAGCACTTAGGAATCTTCTCCTAGGTTCTGTGTTCTCTTGCACTTGAAAGGAGCTGCAGAGCTGTGCACGGAATGGTAGTGGTCACAGAATGTGAATTACCACTATTACAGTGTTATACTGTGTGTTGTGTGTGTTGCTTATTTTCTGTTTGTGTACTGTACAGCCTCTGTTTGAAAGGATTTCAAATAAGGCCAGTCTCCCTGGTTTCAGAACAGAACTGAATTGATCAGATCAGTAAGTAGTTACATCCTCATATTTTAGTTCTTTGACAAGGAAAAAATCAAGCCACTTAGGCTAATAATTGCCATCACTCATTTCCTATATGTTGAGCCCAAGTGTGCTCAGATCCTTTGGGCATGAGCCTTCAAATAAGTGACTTTGGTAGATTGTTAGGAGTCTTCTTCCTCTGTCACGTAAGCTGTGCACATGAGTCTGAGCCCTCTGACACTTCTGCTTCCCTCTATTTCCTTTTTCTGAGTGAGAATGCAGGAATGCAGAGGAAGCAGAACAGGAGACTCTTGGGCAGCAAGGATGATGTGAGGACAGCAGGTTACTCAGCCTGTTAGTGTTTGTCTCCTTCCCTCTGCTGCAGACAGGAGATCTTTGAAACTCAAGGAGTCCTTTAATGCTCAGAACAGAAATGATCCAAAACAGCGTATGAGCATCTTGCTCAGTATATAGACCTCTGAAGAATCAGCTTCTGAACTCTCAGTGCATAAGTACTTAGTTTTGAAAAGGGAGCTCTTCTCTTTGGGAAGCTGAAGCAGTAGCTGGGCAAAAGCTTAAGGAAGTAGAGCATATTTCCTGCCAATGTTGAACAGGATAGAGGAAAAGAAACCATCTGTTTGTAAGTTTTCTGCTCCGCTTAGAAACATCCACCATATATCCTGTTTTGCCCTTCCCTTTCTTCATCACTGTCCAAAATCATTGTAGAAATACAACTTCAGGATGTAACATTTGTTTTGAAGTGAGATCAATTTAGACATTCTACCTGGATGTAGTTATCAGCACAACTAAAAGAAAGCAAATTATCTTTGAGCAGAAGTGACCCAGCATGATCTGATGTTAATTCCCTGTTTCTTTTGGGGGGTTAAGGGAGGTAGAGAGGGAAGATTTTTCTGTGAACCCAAGTTGTGTCAATTATGTGGCTTTACAGTCATTAATTTGAAAAATCAATCTCATGATCAGCTTATGTCTGAGCTAAGTCTGTGCTTCTCCTGAAAAAGATGGTCCTGTGCCTCTCTAGAATCAGCACTGGCAATCCTGGCCATGTGGTGAGGCTGACTTGATGGAAAACTGAAAACTTCCCCTCCTCGTCCCCTTCCCCTTTCCACACACCCAGTTATAGAGACATCTCTGCGTGAATGAAACATCTGGTGACAGCAGAGTTTCACAATCGGCTTAAACCAGTCTAAACCCATCAGATTTAGGTTTCAAAAGAAGTCTCATGTTAAATCACTTAATCATAGGCATGGAGTGGCTTGAGTCAGTTTGTGTCTCAGGACATATTTTACTTTGTGATTTCTCCTCCCTCAGGTGAGGATACCTAGAGAGCTGAGGAATCTGCCTCTTGCCTTCTAAACTTCCAGTCGGATGACTCCCCCCATGCACAGGGGTGTGCTAATGCAGTGTCTCTGTGCTAAAGGTTATAATCCAGCTGGAAATGCTGCAGACTGGCGCAGATTTCTGCTGAAATGTTGACAGATGACTGTGTGCAGCAGACTTCCAACCAGATGAGATAGTTTGTTGGATTTATGCTAGCCTGTAGGCAACAAGTAAGTGTCAGATTGACTGCAACACAACAGCTGGTCTTGTGCACATACCTGATCTGGGTAAGATTTGTGCTGTCAAATGATCAGGCCTGATATTCAGAGTGCAAGTCTGATAGGGAGAGGATGTTGGCATGGCAAGCCTCAGATCAAGGGTAGGAACAGGAAAAGAGATGAGAGAAGACTTGAAAGGAAAGAGAACTGGCTTATAGCCAGTCTATTCTGTGACAGAGATTGCTTCCTAAAGAAGGCTGTAGAAAGAGGGAGCTGGAATATTGTCTTAAATTTATTTAACCATGCTCTGGAGGCTGAACTGAAGAGAGTTCAGTTTGATTCTTGGTTGAATTAAGTTCATCTTGCTCTTTCAGAATGTGAAATTAAGAATGAATGTGCTCCTGCAATACAGCCTTGATCCCTTTCTTAGGATTATGACCAGTGTTCAAATATCCCATGTATTTGAAAACAGAGTTGTCCTGTAGAGGTTTATGCACTTCTACTGCTGTGAATTCTAATTTTGGTCAGGTATAGCAAGGAAAGATGCAGTTTCTCTTCAGATGATACTAATCGGGCTCGTTCTTCAAGGATTTTTTGTCATGTCTAGGGAGCGCAGGGCCAATGTGCACCTTAGTCACCTGAAAACTGGGAAACTTATGTTTAGTCACTGTGAAGGTTTCTGGAAAACAGCCAGGTATGCTGTGAATTGCTCATGGGATTTTTCTGGAGGTGGAGAGAAGGAGGGTATTGCATGTTAGTTTAGCTGTGCTGTAATTGCAAGTAACACACAGCAAAACATGAGATAGAAAGCTTGGTACCCTTTTCCTACTAGGATACAGAAGGCTTCCTGTGCCTGAAAGATGGCTGTGATCCAGAACTGGTCTATCCTTTCGTTATTCCCAGATTATGAGCCTTTTTCTCTTTTCCCCACCTTCTTGTTTGCAAAACTCCGTTTCCCCAAAAACAGGAAAAAAATCCCAAACAATCGAACCACAAAACAAAACCAACAGAAAATGGAAACTTGCAGACTGTTGTGGTAGTATGATTGAGGTATAAACCATAACATAGTTAAGCGATCAAGAGATAACAAACCAGACTAGAGTGGTGAGGCAGGAGGAAAAATAATCTCAAATACTAGCTGTGTATAATACAGTGGATTCTGGGAGAATGCTGTAACTGTGAGAAAAGCACGGTAGCTGTGTAATCTCTAATTGATTTGTTCTTATATCCTCTTTTCCTTGACCACAGTTTTTCTATTACTTTAATGGAAAGCCATACCCTGGAAAGGATATACCATTTAAAGACAGGATCACGTGGGCTGGAGACCTTAACAAGAAAGATGCTTCTATCAGTATATCAAACATGCAGTTCCGGGACAACGGCACTTACATTTGCGATGTCAAGAACCCACCCGACATTGTTGTCAAACCAGGAGAAATTCGAGTGAGAGTTGTGGAGAAAGGTATTTGCCTTATATGACTTTTTTTTTCCTTTTTTTTTTCCACTTCCTCTTCTGTGTCTATGTCACTTTTCTTGGGGGCAGGGAGGTAGCCTCGAGGGAACAACTATAATTTTAATTCTTTTCTTCCAGGTCCTAATAATCAAACTGATATTCTGTCAGCTGTTTAAAAAACTGTATGTCATACCCTTTTCCTCCACCCACTAATTCCTGTGCTTCTAACAAGTGTTAGCAAAACCTGATGGGAGTCTTGATGAAAACCCATCTTCCCGTTTCAAAATCCTATGATTTTGGTTTTTTCTGTATTATGCTACATCAAGGGTTAGGATGATTTGAAATCTGGGAACCAAGGAGAGAAAGTGGCAGACTCTTCTTTTTGGAACCCATCCAGTATATATATACGGGAAACTAAAACTAAGAATCCAGCCCGAGCACGTACTGACAGACAGTGAAATGCTTCTGCAGATTTCCATGCGAAGGTGTTTGTGTTGGACGTGCATTCAGTCTCCCTTATGCGGATGTTCTTGCAGTATCCATGGGAACCCTTATGAGCTGCTAGGGCTGGCTACTTGCAGTCACTTAAGGCTTCTGGTTAGCATTTGGTAACAATGATCACAGTTCAAGAGCACTTACATTCTATCTGGCTCTTTATTTCCCTTGGCCATCCAAAACATTCAATTGTTCTAGCTAAGCTGGAGGTCAGCCAAAGTGTGACTGTTCCTACAATGAAATGGTTCTTACAGTAATCAGGTTTCCAAATTCATATTTAATAAGAACAAGAATAAATGTTGTTTTCGTAAGTGGCAGTGCTGATACAGCTGTTCCATTAGATTTATTATGTTAGGGAAGATACCTACGTGTATGCTCTAATTAGAATGGTACTGCTGCTATAACAGGTGTGTTCCCCTGCTCATAAGATCATTCCATCTACTTATGTGGGCATGGTCTATATCTAACTCTTCTCTTCACAGAACAGTTTGAGTTGGATGGGATCTCTGGAGGTGCTGCCTCCACTTAGACCTTTCTGTTTCTTGAGAGTTTAAAGCGTGTATAAAATAGGGTCAGTTTATTTTCTAACAATGTATTGATAGTCTCTATGAAGGAGCAGTAAAGCAGCTGCTGGTTTGGCAAACTCAGGCTGTCTTGTCAAGACCTCTTCAGATTTTAACCCAGGTTAAGCAGATGAAGACTGACTTCAGTACACTAATTCAGCTGATATTTTTCAACAGACTTGCATGCTGGCTTCCCCATAGGTGGAGCATCTGGACAAGAGAACCTCACTGTTTCTGAAGGGAACCCTGTATTTGGCAATACTTCTCGTCATCAGGAAAAAGACAATTATCTTCAAATTCTTAGGAAGACCTTGAAAGCAGGTTTTCAAGCTATAGATGTAATGCTGTCTGCCATTCTGATTTAACCTGAAAGTACTGCTCTTGTAATGGTTGTAAGTCACCTGAACTGAGCTGGAGAAATTTTTTCAATAGAAATAAGCACGTTGACTCTTTTGCAATTTTTCTTTACTATGTGTATGTGTAATTGTTCTGAATCATATGTCTGGTGTTATAAACTGTTCAAAGCCACATACATACTTTACACATTTAAATGATCTCACAGATGCCTGCTTAGCCTTAGATTTTAGATTGAACATTTAAAAAGTTCTGGGTTGGCTTAACTGTTTAAAATTGCCAAGCCAAGCTAACTCGGCTGATTTTCACTGCTGTATCTACATAGTGTTTGCGCAAACAGCTCCTTCAACTATGCTGGAAGAATCCTACTGTCAGGGATGAGAAACAAGACTGTTCTTTCACTAGTGGATCTGAATCTGGAAAGGACTATTGTTCAAAGCCTAAATGACAGAAATTTGTAGGGAATTCCAAGTCCTTACATTAAGCTACCCCTGCTTGTAATAGGATGCTACTTAACACTGTGTTCAAGACAGCTTGTGTTATCTGGAGGTAGTCCATCATTGATCTCAACTCTCATGGGAGAAAAAATTAGTACTGTTGCATGAAAGTCTTTATACATAGCAGCAATGGTCAGTTGCTGCCTACAAGCATCAGTTTCCTGCCTATTTCATAAAACTGATACTAACACAGCAAAAAATGGAAGTTGCTTTGAATTATGGTGATATTTAATGAAAAGTGTTCTTTGAAAGGCTGGATTTTTGACTTGTTAAGTTCTTGACTTAAATGTTAGCTTTCAGAGCTGCTGTTTGGTTATGTAGCTGGGACTGTCTGTTACAATGAAGTCATTGGCTGCTCTGCAAGTACTTATGAGGAATTCATGTGACTGTGAATACTGATAAATATAAGAAAAACTGAGGGGAGACATTCTTCAGCTGAACTGTGTGGTTGTAAAATTGTGTGAGCTCTTGTATAGTCTGTTGTTGGACCATGCTCTGAGAGGCAATAAAGCCAAACTCTATTTTCATGTACAAACAGTTGCATTTTTTATATGGTCTTAAAAACCGCTGTCAGCCAAACATAACTGCTGTCCTTTACTCAAATTCAACCAACCAAAAAACTCCACCTGAGTCTAAGAAATGACAAAACTATCAGATTAGATGGTGCCAAATTTTTAATATCACTCCTTCAGTAGACACTTTGCACTGTAGCTTGGGGTTGCTGCTTGCTTTCTTGCTCTGAAGAAGTGTGTGTGTTTTGGGGTTGTTTTGTTTTGTTTTGTTTTTTTCTTGTATACAAGGCAACAGGTGGTCTGCTAGCAGAAATGCGTGTCTGCCTTGATGCTTTTGCAGACAGTTATTCCTGCACTTGGAAAGGTGAAAAAGCACAAAAAACAGGAAACTCCTACTTCCTATATGCCTCGAAATAAATTTGTTTATCTTTGCATGGGGCTCAAACACTATCTCAGTCTTCTGTATGTGAAAAGTGTTTTGGTTTGTAGGACTCTCTTCCTACAGCAGATGGATCTCTGGGCTGCTGAAAGGCTCTGGAAAGAAGGAATGTCTTCCTCTAAATTGTGGTACACGTCTTTATCTCTAATTTCTTACTAAGACTCTGAATTACGATGTTGTTATGAATTGGCGTCTGACACAGGAGAGCTAGGAAAACTACTGTTGTGATATTCGGCCAAATGATCAGTGAAACAGCTAGCGATCAGGTAGCCCTTCTCCTAAAAGTCACTGACCTCAAAATAAACAGTGCTAATTGCAAGCCTGGTTTTCTTAGTATGATGCCTCTGCTTCAGGGTACTGTGCTCTGCTGCTCCTTTCCACACATGTATGTGAAAATGGGCTTGGTCTACAGGCTGCAAACTTGCTGGTTCCAGCAGAGGGGCACTAAGATGATTCAGGGACTGGACCACCTTTCATATGAGGAGGAGCTGAGAGAGCGGGGGTTGTGTAGCCTGCAAAAGAAAGGAAAGGCTCGGGGGGTCTTCTCACCAGGTATTTGTGTACATGGATGGGATCTAAAGAAGACTGAACCAGGCTCTTTAGTGGTGCTAGTGACAGGACAAGAAACAGTGGGCATAAATTGAAACACAGGAAATTCTGTCTGAACATAAACCACATTTTTTACAGTGGTTGAACATTGGAATAGGTTGCCCAGGGAGGTTATGGAGTCTCCCATCCTCAGAGGTAGTCAAAACCGAACTGGACAGAGTATTGAGCAGACTGTGCTAGCTGATCCTGCTTGAGCGGGGGTTGGACTCAACAGCCTCAAAGTGTCTCTTCCAACCTCAGTGATTCTGGGATGATCAGATGCAAGTATCTGAGAAAGATCCTGTTGGATCTTACACTGATTCACTGGTATGGGGTGGAATTAGCTAGCGTAGCATGGAGTCTTGTAAGAAACCCTCTCGTCTAAGAAGTTCGTTGCATTAAACATGATACTGGAGTGAGACTTTGTTTCTCACTGGGAAAAGCTATAATGGTAGTCTATATATTCTTTATCTTCTGTCTTTTGTACTCAATCTCTGATTGGCTTTTATTTCTGGCTGCTCTTTCTTGGCCTCCCTTCCCCCAAAATTATATTGGGGGAAAATGTGAGTAAAGTAATCCTCTGTTCCTACAAGCATATTTCTAGTATCATACAATAACCTTGACTTCAGAAGGAAAAGAATTACTTTATAAAAATGTATAGAGTTTGTAGTTTAGACAGTTGTTTTATCACCTGATAACTCCTCCCCACCCAGGGAGGGGAATTGGGAAAAGGAAAGGAGACTCATGGGTTGAAACAGAAACAGATTTAATAAAATAATAATAATAATAAACACCAACACAAATAGCAATATTAATATAAAGTACACAAAGTTATACTCTGCTGATATAGTGGTTGCAACAAGAAGGGGCATAGGCTTTGGAAGCAGAATAATGGGCAAGACCCTCCAGGGATGACAACCATTGAGGAAAGAGGACCACCCCCAGCGAACTCCTCAATTTATAGTGAGCGTAATGTTTATGGTGTAGAAACCTGATTCTATTATTCTAGCCCAGCGAAACCAAGACAGAGATGTGTTTTAAGACACCAGAATCATGTATAAACACACTTAGGAGAGATCATGGGTAGTAACTTGGCTGGCTGCTGCATGATACCTAAAGAACAACCAGCCTTCGGTGCTCTTAGTTGTTTAGCGATGCTCTGCATTCAAATCTGCTTTCAAGTGTGCCTGCCTTTCCCTGTTGACCTCGCTGGGAATTGCCAGATGAATGTAACTTTTTTTTCCCTTCAGATACAAAAGGAGACAGAGTTGTCCTCATTGTCACTTGTGTTCCCTGACATGTGAAAATCTGTGGTTGAATATAAACTCTCTTCTGAAGGATGGCGACATTAAGAACACTCTTGCTGTGTGCTGTGTTCATATGTTGCTCTGCTGGCTGCCTGCTATCACTACCACCTAGGCTGCATGTTATAATTCCTGGATATCACATTAGTGCCTTCTGCTCTAAACAAATCCAAGGTCAAGAGCATTTGCGGTTTGCACTTTGGTTGATCAGGGAATACAGAAGAGTTGAATGTTTTCTCCCTTCTCTCTCCAGACAGCCTGCCTGCGTTCCCCATTGCCATGGTGGCAGGGATAGTCATCGGTACGGTTACAGGTCTCTCACCGCTCATCTCTATTGTCGTGTGTCTTGTCATCAGAAAGAACAACTCTAAAAAACGATACTCTGGGTAAGAGATCTTCCTCCTCACCTGTGGATGATGTGAGGAACAGCAGCAGGATCAGAGGGGGGGCTTAGAGGGGGGTAGGAGTTGTTTCAGCCAAGTCTTGACTAGAGATAGAGTACGGCAGTATGTAACGCTGGTCATCTGCCTATAATGATGATCTTTGTACTGTGCTTGAGAAGACCTACTGACCGTGAGTTGCACCTGAAAATTACTAAATGTTGGAGCTGATCCCCAGCCACAAGCATATACTCCCTAAGAACATTTAATCCAAGATCCCTTAGCTCTGGTCCATTCCTGTTACTTCCTTCCTTCCTTCTGGCCCTGCTTTCCCCTACCCCCCTCAACCTCCAAAGTAGAAGTGCCATACATGCACTTCTAAGGAATGTTCTGTGTTGAGATTAAGACTGGATTTTTCAGTTACCAGTGTCTGGCTCCTGAGCCTGCAATGTACTTAGCAAAACCCCATACATCACCACACTTCAAAGTAAGGAAGGAGTAGCCACTCTGCATCAATTCTCATTCACTGTCTGTTTTTTGTTAACTGTTACCATCCCTGCAAGGTTTTTAGTGTTAGGAGGAGAGCTCCAAAGTGAAACACAGATCTTTGAGCAGGCATATTGAAAAGCAACAAGAACTAACAAAGGCAGGCTTGAGTCCTGTGGTGATGCAGCTTGGTGCTGGTGGGGAAGGTGCTTCCTTTTTTCTCCTCTGTAATTAGCTGGTAGTTTGCTTCTATAAGAAGGAATTAAAGTTATGGATATAATCTTAGAAACAAACCCCACACTTACAACTTCCTTCTGTTCTTTCCCCAACAAATGTTCCTGCTTCCTGCAGGTTCTTTGGGTTGCCTGTGGGATAAAAGAAAATAACTCCAAAAATAAACTTGTGGGGATTTCTAAATTAAACTTTGCCCTGTCCTTTTCCCAGTTGGAGAGCTTAGAGAAAGTGAGTTGGCTATTGCCCAGTGGTAAGGCTAAATATAGCAAAAGCAACTGTGTGCGCTCAAAATGGTGTGGAAAGCCTGGTTTTCCCTTTCTGCATGTGTCCTTCCCCTAAGAACTGAAAGGAAGCCTGCAGTGTCATGCACCAGCGGTGTGCGTGAGGTGCTCCGCTTGCCTTGCTTCCCAGCGACTGGCTCGCTAGTGTCTTCCTGCTGAAGGACACGTGCTGGTGCTGAGCCTGCAGCAGTAGTTTATGCACTGTAATTTCTTGTAGTAGATTTAACTACTTTCTTGGGGAAGTATTCTCTGAAGTTTAAATGCTGCTTTCACTGACCAGCTCTGCATGACGTGTAAAGAGAACTCAAGTGTGTGTGATTCCCTCCAAACTTACAGAGTGTCTTCTACATGATGCTAACCCGGTGTGTGGTGCTGGTGCTGGTGAGATGCACTTACTCTTAGGTAACCATTCTGCCTTGAACTGAGGTGGGCTGGCTCACTGTGCGGCATCTGGAACCCCTGCATGGCCACGGTCTCTGTTCATGCTCTGACTTTGGTGTATTTTGTTGTGTTTTTTTTTCTTTCTGCCTTGGTGTGCTGGGATCGGATCCTGCTTACCTTCCTCTCCTTACAGAGATCCTGATATAGACGCCAGATTGGGAATGTAGCAGGGCTGGGTCTTCTCTTCCAGTCCCACTAGACACCATGGTAACTAATCAAGTTGGTGGTTGCTGTTAATACCTGTGTGTGTGTGTACACATTTCCTTTGCTGACTAACCAGCTAGCTCTCTACTAACATAACTTCACTGTAATTTGTGCTGGAATCTGTTGGCAAAGTGTTGCTGCATTTCACTGGGCGCTTGGGTTTCATTGTCTCGTGTCTAACTGGGGTTGGATTGCTGCTTATCCCAGATGGTGTGCCTCCATCTCTTCCAGCAGTGAACTTGCCAGTGCATTGGCTAAAGCACAGGAAATTCAGAGCCCTTTCTGTCAAAATAAAAGTAAATTCGCTGTAAGTGTTCCTCTGGCTCAGACAGCTCGGATGTTTGAAAACTTGCAGTGATCTAAGTGCATTAGTTGCTTAGACCTGAATTACGACTTTTAGATAGTGTAGAGCTGAGGAATTTTGTGAATAAAGCAAACAATTCATGATTATGTCGTTTTGGTAACAGAAGGGCTGCCTTGTCTGGGGCAGTAGAAGCCCCTTGCCATGGTGGCTTGGGGCAGTTTGTTTTTTTTCCTTACTGCTGCATGTATGAGGAGCTGAGTCCTCTACGGTTAGACTTACCGAAGGATAAAAAAAAATACCCTGTGAGGAGATGATTTGCTTGATATCAGTGTCCTCGTTTGTTTGTTCGTGTATTTGCTCTGTACACTGTCTACAAAGACTGGGGGAAAGGGATGGCCAGTGATCAGAGGGTTTTGGTAGCAAAGAGAGTTCCTGTGTCAAGGAGGCAGCTAGTTTCCTCTCGTGGGTGCTTGGGTATGAGGAGGTAGACCTAGCATTTAGAGACTTGTTACTGCATTGCCCAGAAGCTACTAACATTAAGTTCAAGGGCATTTGCTCATATACTCAGCTCTGTGGTATTAATTTCTCTGTCTGTCACATGCTTGTTTTCTTTTCAGTCCTGCTTCAAGCAGATGGAAAGCAGCAAACAGAGAGTGAAAGCTGGCAACCTTCTTGTGAGGGTGTTGGTTCTCACTACAAGACAGTTTAATTGTTTGAAACACAAGATTTGCCTAATTAGATATTCAAATAGCTGTATCAGGGCACATAGCTTACATGTCACATGTGACTCTTAATGGAATTGCTCCAGACATTAGTGTCTGTTGTGAATGGGTAGAATTATTTTGGGCTCATAGCCAAACCAAAAGCAAGGGAACTAATGCAGAGTTTGGTAGGAAGTACCTTTCTGGTATGGAGAGCTGGTGGTTCTTGCAAGTGTTTTCTCTACCTACCACTGGTGTAACAGTTGCTTCAGTGACTGGGACCATTTAGCTTATAGTTAGAAGATAATTGCTGTTTACCACTCCTAACTGAAGCCTCAGTGAAGAAAACACAGAGTTTTAGACAGGCTGGGTTGAATGGGGATATCAAGGGGAATATCTAGGGGAACAGAGGTTTGGAAGGAGCTGCTGTGCTGCTATGTTATGTTGTTCCTTTGTGTTGCTTACCAATGAGACTCTGGGAGGAAACATAGATAAATATCTGGGGAGAGATGGAGAATTATATGTGTTTATTTCAGAATCCATTATGTTCATTTTTACTTTGGCATAATCTGCCACATTCATCTTGCCATCACTCGTTTTTTGTTTTTGTTTTTGTTTTGTCCCTCTTGAACATTGTCGTGCAAACTCTGCTCTGCCACCTCGTCAGCTGCAGTACCTCTGAGAGCTTGATGGCACCGGTTAAGCAGGCTCCGCAGAAGTCGCCCTCCGACACAGAGGGTCTGGTAAAGAGCGTGCCCGCCAGATCGCACCAGGTAAACTGCTTCCTGCTGCTTCCTGAAGCAGGATCCTCCTAGAGCGTGGGGGAGATGGTACGGAAGAGACAAAGGCAGAGTGGGACATGTGAATTAGGCGCTGTGTGTTAAGGCGATGAGGGCTAGGAGGTCAAAGTGTCTGCTCCGAACAGGGATGGGCAGTAAGCCGGGACTGGTGAATGCTTCCTAGATGGCTTAGTCCAATTGAAAAAATAGCATCTTGATTATCAGTTGAGATGGAGTTTTATGCTCTTTTTGTAATAATGTATAAAAAAAGATGGCTCTGCACTTGTGCGCTAACATACACAAGTGGTAGTGAAGTGCAAGGGTGAGAGCCTGACAAGGATGAAAAGTGAGCAGTGAGTAGCTGTTTAAGGTAGAGACAACATTATCTACTAGATGTGTAATCACCCCATAAAGCTGCCTCATCTGTTCTAGGATTATAATGGGGAGGAATTTTACTTACACTCTCATCACAGTGAAGGTGAAGGCACTGTGGCATCTACTTCCTTCACAAGGAAATGAGCCAGCATGATGCAAATGCTGACCAGTGATGGTCAGTTTGAAGTTGACTCCTGCTGCTGAGAGCTCTCCTCTGCTGAGCCACCCTACTTCTGTGGGCTTAAAATTGCCACGCTTTCTCTTATGCTTGCTGCTGTTGACAAAGTTATGCTGACTTTAAGGGAAAAAAGTGGCTCTTATCAAGACTTAACATCCCATGGGAAATTAGTCAGAGGGGAAAGAGCATGAGTCAGATAGGGATTCTACACAATGTATACCCATTAACAATGTACAGGATTTATTTATTTGTGAGCTATTTCTTACCTCTTGATTTGTATATTCCCAGCAGTTTTCCTGTGGAGGTGCAGATCCTGAGTGAGTTTAAGTCTGAAATGGACTTTTTCTTAATTAGCCACCTTTTAGCAAGTGGCCACAGAGTAGCGTGTGAACTGACAGGTTTCTAAATCAAAGTTAGTACTTGGCTTCTTAATTTCTCCTGACGAAATAATGGAGATGTGTATTAATGTGTTAACACTACAGGATAAAAATACAGTGCTAACAGTGAGATGATAAAGTCAAAGTCCCTGCTCTGCTGGGCTTTCAGTCTGGTTTTGAAATGGATCTTGTTCTTGGCAGGTGCAGTGTTTCCTGAGCTTTAGCACATAGGCCCACGTATCTGTGGACTTCAGAGAACAGTTATTCTCTGAACATAAAGGCAATATAATCAAGTTAAAAGATTTAAAAATAGTCCAGATTTTGACTGGAGCAGGCAGCAGGCTGCCTATAAGCCCTATAAAGGGGCTAAAGCCTATAAAGCTTTTCTTTTGTAGTTCAGAGGGAGGGGCTTCTAGAATGGGTAAATGAGACAGGTGATTCCCACCTCCCTTCCCCCCAGAATAACCCACTTATGTGTGGGATGTATGTTGCAGTAGCTGTTGGAGTCAAGTTCCCTAGGTCAAAAGACCAAGATGCAAGTGCCCTGAAAGCTCCATGAAGGAAGAGTTTTGCTGTTCTGCACTTACATCTTGGAAGCAAAAATACTTTTATCTTCTCTTTAATGTTTTGGTGTGAAAACTTCCTGTATCCTCACCCTTCTGTGTCCCCAGTGTTCTGGGTCTCAATGTACTGGAGTAACAGTACATTGTCAGAGTAAACCTAAACTTTGTAAAGATGACCCAGAATCAGTGTGCTTTTGCCCTTCTGTAGTCACTCCAGTCTGCTTATTCCTTGACAGAGTCCTCCAGAGTCTACCCACAGGTAAGTTCATAGAGGAAAACCCAAAGTGTGAACACTCCTGACTCCAGAGGAAAACTATGGCAAATGGCTTTAGTTTTGTTTTGGTTTAGTTTAGTTTTTTACTTTTTGTATCTCTTTTGTCAGTCAAAGAGAGCTTTGTCTGGACTTCCTTTTCCTGGCAAACATTTGTAGCAACAAGGGGTTCCTCTACCTTCTGTTAACCTTTACCCCATCTTTACAGAAAAACAAGTAAACATATTTAATTTTCCTTAAAAAGATCCATAATAAAATCAAGGTGGGTCAGATTTTGAACAGATGGTTTAAATCAGTGAGGAAACTAAATTTCAATTGATTACACTTATATTTTTAACTTCTAGCCATTCATTTTTTATAAGGTGATATCAACATGCAAATTAACATATTTGAAATCTAGCATCACATACAAGTAAAACCTGATATTTCTTAGTAATGAAGACATTAGTTGTGGTACTCAAGCTTTTGAGCTGTTGTGTAGGAGAAATGCTGATATTCAGATTCCTCGCAGTTCCCAGAAGCCATTGCAGGCTGCTTGCTGATTCAGGCACACTTTTGTCTTGGATTGCCTGTTTTAGACCAGTGGTTCACTGCTGGAGAAGAACTGTGAATACAAATACTCAACCCCTGCCTCTGCAAGTTAAAAACAGCAGTGAAGGTGTTCACTCTCAAAGAGTGGCATTTAAATTAAATTTATTAAATGAAGTTTATTCATTTTATTATTTATGTATCAGTTTAAGAATCAGTGATGAAGTATTTGTGCACATCAATTCTCAGCTGAAAGTGCACTCGAGCCTGCACTTCCTTTGGGTTTTGGGTGGAAGTTTATCAAGTGTGGACCTTGCTTTCTGGAGTGCCCCAGTGTGCCGAAAGCATGCATATCTGATTTTGTGAATGTTCAGCTGGTTGAATCAACTCCACTTTTTTTCACTCTGTCTTCTTTCCCAGCGGGTGTGTTCTGTCCTGTCAAATTTGTATGTGGTGTTTTGTCCTATGTCATCATTCCGTAGTGACTCATATTCTACTATGACTTTTATTTGGGTGAGTGAGAAAAGCATTTCCCGTGAAGGCAAGAACTTCATGTGTTTCCCACATGGTTGTCCTTGTTTAGCTACTAATCTGGGTTACAGCAGGCAAACTGGCAGTCCCAAGATGTGCTAACTCCAAGATGGCTGACATTTGTCTCTGTGCTTTGCAAGTAGCTGAGTATTCAATTCTGGGCAGGCTGAAGGACCACTGATCTTCAAGTATAACTTCTATAGAAGTGGATTTCTGATGTACAGGGCAGTATGGTGTAGAGATCCCAAGCAGGTAGGTCTGTCAGTGTAGAAGCAGGGAGCACTAAAGCTTCATTAGCTTAAGTGCTGATCTCTGGCTTTACTCTCTGTGGTTTAAGACATCCTTGAGCAGGCAATGTTGGAGCTCTGTTCCAGGCTTTGAACTGGACTCCAGGACCCTGGGAAGGAGCAGTTCTTGGTGCCAGAAGTCTTGATTTAAATTTCAGATAAAATTCCTGGAGCTGGAATCAGTGGTAGTTGCAACATCTTTCAGCATCTGAAAAAAATGAAAATACTGTAGACCACTCTTAGACCACAATGGTCTAACTTTGTAATTCCTTTTTCTTCGCTGTAACTTGCAATTCATTACTCTGCTGACAAACACGTAGCAAGGTATCGGTACAGCTGCTACTCTTTCTTCTCTTCAGTTCTGAATAGAAGAATTGTAAGGCTTAGGAAAATCCTGGGTTTCATATGGCTCTGATGAGACTTGAAATCCAGAATTTTTTAAGACATCAGTGTCTTTTTTTTGAGCATTTTCTCAGTTTGTTATTTATATTCAGTATTTAAAATCTGCTTTCAAGTTTTCATCCTTCTGTCCATCTCCTTCCTCTGTTCTTTATCACTTGGGAAATACTTTACCCAGAAGAAAGAAAATTTGGATTTGAACTACTTCTGAAAGAGAACAAGGTATTTATCAGATGTGCGTTTTGCCATTGTGATGGGAGGAAAACAGCTGTTCAGAAGTGTATCTATGGTCCTTCAAGGACTTAATTTCCTGTACAGAAAGTCTCTTTTCACCTCTGGCCCTAATTGCTTTAAAGGATAGTTGGAAGAATTTCTGTGTCAGTTCCATAGAGGTGTTTCCTAATTTGGCAGGATACCAGAAGTTGTGGGGTGAAGAGGGTAGGAGAAATGCCTGTAAGGGCAACTTCTTGGTGGGACATAAGGAAAACAGAAACAGAGTTGAATGGATGAAATGGTTTTGACACAAAAACTGCTAGAAAAGCTGCAACCAAACAAAAAGATCTCTCCTTGTCATTTCCCACGCCCACCCCAAATAGGACAGTCCCTTTCCCTCCCTCATGGGATGTGTGGTCTCTCTGCTGAGGTGACCTGGTAGGTGCTCACAACTTTCTGCTCTGCTTCCATCAATTGGGGCATGCAGAGCAGGAGCCGCAGGTCAGACCTTTCCATAAAGGTCCCACCTGTTTTGGTGGGTACCTGCTCTTTATAGGCTGCAGTTCTGACCTCAGCCCATCTTGAATACTTGCAATTTGCTTTCCTGTGGGCTGTGGACAGCTGAGGACACGGTGTTTTAGGAAGGCACTGGTGTGTTTGCATGCTCTGCTGAAAGGTAGTGCTGTGATGTCCTCCGCTGCACCCCAGCCAACATAAGGAGGGTGTGTGGCCATGCTTGCCACATGTCTGTGGAGGTGCTTGCTACCTGGGTTGGCTCAAAAGTCAGGTAAGAAGTCTGTGTTACTGCACTGTTTCAGTATTTTCTGGCTCACTGCTGCATAAGTCTTGACCCCATTGCTTGCTTAGGCAGTGACTGGTGTCATGAGGTGGCTGCAGGTTTGTTCTCTCCCTCGTTATCCGCGTGGTACAGCTGTGCTGGGATTTACAGGACTCGGGTGGCTGTATGGGACATACACGCCACTGTCTACTGGTAAATCTGTAGTACAGTTCCTCTTGAGAAATCTGACATGCATCTGACTGAGCCATGTATCTTTCCTCCATAGCATGCAAGAATTGCTGCTTTTCAGAACAAAGGATTCTAGATTTTGCTTTGTGTGAGAAGCAAGCAGCCCTAAGAGTGTTAAAGGGGGAAAATGGTGCTGTTTGGCATGCTCCTGACGGGAGAAAGGTGGCAGACTAGAGCTCATTGTAGCTGAGGGTTCATTCCACCTGCTTCACAGTGCTGTCAGCAGTCATAAAAGCTCTGTGGTCTTGCTTTGGCTTAGGTCTTGCTGCAGCCCCTGCGGAAGCAAGGGGCCATATGCCCTGTTCTGAAAAATACTGATTGTGCTTTTTTATTCTGTTCCCAGGGCCCAGTCATTTACGCGCAGTTAGATCACTCTGGAGGACAGCACAGCGACAAGATTAACAAGTCAGAGTCTGTGGTCTATGCTGATATTCGGAAGAACTGAGACGAGATCCTAAGCTATCCAAAGGAAAAAACACGTTCAGACTGGAATTGCTTGAGCAAGATTTGACCCAGAGAACTCACATGTGGCCTTTGATGCCCTAGGCTAGGACCAATGCATGTGCATACAGAGGGAAAGATATATATGTATTGTGTGTAAATAGTCTATTTAATCGTACAGAAGTGAGACCAATGTTGCATGTTGAAATGCGGTAAGAATTTTGCTTATAAATCGCCAATATTCTTTTTAGTATCTTGTGTGACGAGAGAGAAAGTGAAAACTCGCATCACAATTTTAAAATATTTTTATCTTGATTATTAATGGAGAAACTGGAAGATGCCTGAAGATTCAAGATTGACCTGGAGATTCTTTTTTTGCTTATAGGGCCTAATTTCTTTTGCTGAGGTGAATATAAAGAAGATATCTTCTTTGTATTCACAGAGTTCTTTATGTATACAGGATATTCATCTTTCCTTGCTCAGATTCTCAGTACAAGCTGCCTTTTTATATAAACTAGACACTCTCACTTGGCCTTGTAAGCCAAATTGTGACTCCTAGCTATCAGAAATGTATGTCTTAGCAGTGTAAGTGAAGGAAATATTTAGGCCTACCTGACCTGAGTAACACAGGTCACAGAACTGTTTACTTCTGTACTGAGCCTGTCTATTCAGGCTTTGTCCTTTAAGGCACAGGGATAGCGTTGATCTAATTAAGTTTGTGAAATGGTAGTTTACCTGTGAAAGCTTAAGAGCTAGTGAGTTAAAGGGATAGGAAGCTATAGCTGTAGGTGGATGCCTCAAACCCTGTTGAACCTTTCAATGAAACGTTTATTCCTTGAAGCTCTGTCATTTCATGTAAGCATGAAAAAGCGCTCCAAGGGATCTGGAAGCTGTAGTACTCCCTCACCTCTCTGCCATGGTTCCATTATACCACTGTCACTTCCTTAGAAATGCTTTGTCTGTTCTTCAAAGCCTGTAGTGGAGGCTGGATGACCTCTAGAGGAAATCTAGGGCTTTACTCTTTGGGTTTTTTTGATGTGTGGTTTTTTTGTGTAACCTGTATTTGCACAGAGGATGTGGAGAGCATTTTATTTCCTTCCTCTCTGCAAGTCTACTGCTTGAATGTAATTTCCCACCTTCTTGTTTCTAGATTAAACTCTTAAGGATTTCTAGATGAAATGTTAAAGGTCTCTGTTTGTTCTCTTCTGCCAAAGAGAATGTTTCTTCAGCTGACCCGTTTGTATCCTGAAATCTGGTGCTCAAAACTAGAAGTGGCATTCCAGCTGAGGTCTTCTCAAAGTAGCATATAGTAGAAAGATTTCTGTTTTGTACATCCTAATGTGGCTTTTCTTTAGCAGCAAATAATTTTCAGTTTGTCTACCATAACCCTTTCTCTCTGATTGACCCATTTCCTAGTTCAGTCTGGTTCACAGAGTCAGTCCCAGAATGGTTGAGGTTGGAAGGGACTTCTAGAGATCATTTCGTCCAACCCTACTCTCCTCAAGCAGGGTAGCTAGAGCAGGTTATGCCCAGTTGGGTTTTGAGTATCTACACAGATGGAAAATCTACATCATCTCTGGGCAACCTGCTCCACTGTTTGATCTCTTAGAGTGATCAAATGTTTTTTAAAAGTGCTTCCTTGTGGTGCAATTTCCTTTTTTTAAAAATTTCTGTCCATTGCCTCTTGTCCTGCCAGTGAGCACTACTGAGAAGAGTAGTGTTCTTCATTCCATCCCATCAAGTATTTATACGTATTGATAAGATAAGGCCTTCTCTTCTTCAGAGAATTGCCCTAAACCCTTTATCATCTTTCTGGCCCTGCACTGGACTCGCTCCAGTAAGTCCATATTTCTGTCGTACCGGAGAGCCCAGAACTGGACACATCGCTCCTGGAGTGGCCTCACCAGTGCTTAATTAAGAGGAAGCATCACCTCCCTTGATCTGCTGGCAGTATTTTGCCTAATGCAGCCCAGGCGGCCATTTGCCTTGTTTGTAGCAGGGGCACACTGTACTGCTGGCTCATCCTTAACCTGGTGTTCACCGAGACCCCCACAGGGCCTTTTCTGTAGAGCTGCTTTCAGCCAGGCGACCCCCAGCATATTCTTATGCATGGGGCTGTTCCTCTCCAGGTGCAGGACTTTGCACTCCTCCTGCTTGAACTCAATGAAATTCCTCTTAGCTCAATTCTCCAGCCTTGTCTGGGTCCCTCTGAGTGGCAGCACAAGCATCTGGAGTCCCAGCAACTTATCCTGGTTTTGTATTGTCTGCAAATTTGTCTCTGTTCAAATTATGTTAGGGCTTTTTCAGACCTCATCTTCAGTTTTTCAGTTGAAAACTTGGTTTGAATTCTCATCCTGTCCCAGTGAGCTTGCAACACTATTAGCTTGATATTTGCAAACTGAAGCCTACTTTCCACTGTAACATCAAGTAAATGAAAAATACTTTCATGCCCATGGCAGACCCTTTCAGAACCACATTAGATAATCCTTTAAATATGACAGTGCAACTTTATTTTGTGTACAGTATTTTATTTTCTGAACACAGCTGAGTGTGCCAACACTATATTCCTTCTTCAGGACCAGACTTCACTGGTTCCCTGACAACACCTGCCTTTGTTGGAAGCCTCCTTAAGATCAGGATGAATCTTGCTGCTTTCCTTATCTAGTAGGCTGTTACTTCCCAACATTTCGCAGAATCACAGAATGGTAGGGGTTGGAAGAGACCTCTGAAGATCATCCAGTCCAACCCCCCTGCCAGAGCAGGATCACATAGGAACACTTCCAGGCAGGTTTTGAGTGTCTCCAGAGGAGGAGACTTGTTTTACACTTAGTAAGCAATGAATGCTTTTGACATGGTTGATGGAGAAACTTGATTTGATCTGCCTATGTTCATCCCTGTGCATCATTGTCTTTCTCCCCAGACATTTTAGAGTAAGAGGGAGAAATGTGATGAATGTAGCAATCAAAAACTTGCTGCTATGAGAAGATAGGGCTGTCCTTGGCTCTTAAGTCTGCTACTAATGTTTTTTTTCTTTTCCTGCTGGAATATACTGGAGAATCTGAGCACAATCCTGATCTGGTGCTGACTTTAGGAAACGCTGATTTGGTTGGTGCTGACTTTAGGAAACGTGCTGATCTGGTGCTAACTTTAGGAGACACACTGATCTGGTGCTAATGTTAGGAAACACACAGTTGGTGCTAGCTAGCTTTAGGAAACATCTCCTTCCATTGCTTTTGCGTGGTGACAGGTATGTTCATATTGCCTATACTGAGGAGGCTCATTGCAAGGCTGCTTGGATCCTCTTTGTGAAGGCAGAATGAACTTGGAAGTATTTTTTTTAAATGCTAAACATCTTTTTAGAAAGAAACAAAAGTCCCTTAGAAAGCAGAATTCAGACTGAATTCCCCTGCAGTGAAGGCTGTTGAGGTTTTTTTGTGGTTTTTTTTGTGTTTTTTTTGTGGGGTTTTTTTTGGGTCATGCAAAGATTAACAATGTAGCTGTTAAATAACTTATTCAGGTTGAAGTCAAAAGAATTTGAGGCAATGTGAGACAACACTTGTGAACTTTCTGTCCCTCAGGTTATCTTAGCTTGTTGAATCAGATACGGTAACCTGTGCTGATGAAAGAGACCGATGCTGAATTGGCTTGCTTAGTGAAGTCTCAGGAGACAGAGGACTTCTACTTCATCGATGGGTAGCAAGCAGAGATTAAAGTCAGACAAGGTCATCATATCCTGATATTACGGTGACCAGAAGTTTAACTCTGCTGCTCGTCTCTTAATTCTCTGAGGAATTCTCTTTGAGAGAGACAACACTAAATATGTTGTCCTTGTCCTTTTGTAGTACTGCTGCTAGCTCTTTTTAGGACTATCTATTTTAAAAAGAAGTGCTGTGTGGCAGGCTTGCTGCAGCACAGCTAAGGGGTAGGCAGCCTCCCTTGAGGCAGTAGCAAATGACTGCTATGTGGCTTATTGCTCTTGGATAGTGGAGCTGGAGAAGGACTGTGTGACATGGAAGACTTGCAATGAATTCTCTTTTGTTCACCATGCACACAAAAGTGGGATCAATCTGAAATCCATTTCTCAGCTAAGGGGGGGAGGGGGGGAGTCTTTTATGGGTAAAAGTGACCTACCTGCCCATTGCATAAGTGCAGTTTTGGGTCACTAGCCGGGGTTCTGGCAGCTAAGCCAGCTGTCACCCCCTAGAGCCAGGGATATGAATGGCATCATTCACCTTCCCTGTTTTTAACAGAACTGCAAAACAGAAAGGTTTTAGCTTTTTACTAACAGTAGATATATTTTCCCTAACTTTTTAATTACCAGAAATTAATTTTGAGAAGAGGATTACAAATAATTAAAAATAATCAATCTAAGTAGATTGGTAGCAGTACTTAGTAAATCCAATCTCCATTGCCCCTTTTGACTTCAGCAGTTGTTCCGTGAGGGAGATGGTCAGCATGAAATGGCATCAAGAGTCATTACAGGGCAGCAAATATGTCCCTGTAACTAATTGAGTTATGTGTCATTTGTAACCAGAGACCCGTAGGGTTCTGTTTTCTCTCAAAGCTTTAGTGGTATTTCAATTTGTGACTAGAAGAACTGGAATTAGGTTTTTTACTTTTTTAAACCCATGAGAACTGTTTAGGTAACTTCAAAAGACATGAACCATCATCTGTCTTGTAACTGCAGTAAATGTGTATATGCAACTTAGAAGCTGCCATTGGCTTAGAGTGGATTCATAGAGGTCAAGTGTGGGCTGTTTGATTTATAACCAAAACACCTTCACTCTATATTGAAAACTTGTCTTGGAATTTTACATTATTGATGTATCTACCTAGGACCTCAAATACAAAATGTTCTTATTGTATAATAGGTGATAGAAATACTTGCTCTTTAAAACCATCAAAGCGGAGGTGGGTAAGACGTCTGGGCTGTGGCCACACTCCTGTGGTGCTAGTATTTAGGTAACATTTTTATATGGGAGACTACAAAACCATATTAACTATGCTCAGCAATTATACTCTTCTTGAGGCTTCTCTTTCCTTTCTCTTCACTGCCCTAATAAGCCCTTTCATTTAAAGGTATTTTTGTGCTCTAAAATGTAAGTTCAATGCCTTTGGAGGTCAGTGAGCTGTGCAATCTTTTCTGTCTCCCTGCAATGCCAGCTGGTTTTATGTGGCAAATGTAACTGGAAACATAGACTGGGTACTTTCCTTTTGTACACCTCTGTCTTGGAGGTATGCAAGAGGACAAACACCTGTGAGACAGGTGTATAATCTGTGTGAGGGAGCTAGGCATGCATTGCATGGCCTGATTCCACGGAGAGCCAGTGTACCAACTGTTTGTGCTTTTGCTTTTACAGATTCGTCTGGAAACAGTTATCTTGGATATTTTTTCTTGAATGGACTTTCATGTTTTCTATTGTAATCTTGTGAATATTTTAATACACTTTTTTTTTCCCATTACTGGTTTTCTGACGAGTCTTATCTGGTTAGAGATGGGGAGGGGGACTGAAATACACCATCCCTCTTTCTGGCAATGTTCTTCAGTCACTGCAGTCTCAGCAAACACAGCTGAAGAGTTCACCATCTGAACTGATGTTACCGCTTCAGCTAGGAGAACTAAGAAATGCAAGTGAAACTGTAGCAGAACACACAAGGACAGAAATAACTTCATGGCAGGACATCCACTGGAAAAGGAGAGCTGACAGATTATCAGGTGCATGTCTTGTAAGAATGGAAAATGCTTTCCTTAAATTATCCTGCACAAGTACTTTGCACATGATAATATGACATTATACACTGGATGACAAAGGAGGGGACATCAGTGCCACAACAAGATGCTCTAGACGTTGTAACTATCCAATGGTTTCCTTTCCTCTCCAACCTTGCTGTGCCAGAGTGATAACTCACAAGGGATTGGGGAAAAGTAGGGGTGGAGAGAGACTTACTAATAGGGCTTTCTGAAACTCCAGTGTTTTGAGGCCTTCATTTTCCTGAAAGCTTGGACCCTGAAGAAGCATGTCTGTTTCACAGTTACCTTTTTCTCATGGATATAAATTCCTGAGCTCTGGCACTGACTCCTAGCTTCAGTGGAAGAGGTCTCAGAGAACCTGCCAGAGAAGTTCATTGATGCTGTGTTGTCAGCATGATTGCCTTGGACTTCTCAGTAATAGATGAGCTTTTGCAGTGTAATGTAAAGCCTTTGCTGAGAAGCTGTTTTACAGCGGCACATTTTTCCTCTTTACAGGAGGGTAAGTAGGGAGAGATGTTGGCTTTCAAGGAAGGCTTCAGTGTTTATTCACAAACATGCCACAGATGGGAAGAGACCACTCCCTCCAAAGCTTTGGAGAACTGACAGGTACATGTTTCTCGAGTGCACACCTTCACAAGAAATCTGTATGTTCTTAAGGAGGGGGTGAAAAGTGAGTAATAGAAGTTTTGGCTGTTTATTTTTCACACTCCCAAGAACCAGGTACTTAAATCCACCCATTTCCTGCCTCTAGTTGTAAAGGATGACAGAAGCTAAACCACCAGTGGCACATACTAGTTTGCCCTCCTCTTGTTAAAGACAGTGGTGCCTGGGAAACAAATGAAGATAAAGCTGAAAAGAATATCCTTACCCTACCAGGGAAGTGCATCAGGGAATGAAATGCAAATGCTACTGTTGCTGGTTACTCAAAGTAGGGTAAAACCCCACCCAGGTCTGCCCACGTCAGGAAAGAAGATTACTTCAGTCTGGGGTTCTGGCTGACTGTCAGCAGTACCATGTCACTCCCGGCACGCTTCAGCAGTCAGATAAAGTGACACCCAGCAACTCATTCTAGGCACAATCCACAATCAGATTCTTTTAAAGAGATAATACAAGGCACACAATTTTACTTCAATTTAAAAGGTTGCACTTTATTTAAATGTATGGAGGTACTCTGTTATTTGCACTTAGAAAACACTTTCTCTCTAGACATTTAGATTTCCTCTTTCATTTTCTCACAGGAAAAAAACATTAAAATTAGTGAAGCTAGGTCCCATGGGGAAGGGTTTGTGCGTTGTTGGATTTGACCTCTTGGGTTAAGCATCTCATTGCTGCAGCTGCTCTTGTTGTTTTGCTTTTAGCTCCTGATTATACCTATAGGTGGGAAAAAAAAAAAAAGAAAAAAGCACAGACTAAGAATAGACCACCAGTCATAATAACAATCTGTTCAGAACAGGAGGAATAAAATTACAATGGACTTAAAGGTGGAAATTCAGGATAGCATAGTTTAGTTCAACAGAAGAAGGAAGAAATTTCAAATGAGTTGTTCAGTTTGCCTCATTCCTGGTCAGTACTGAAGCCACAGAACTCCAGATTTTCCCCCAAGAAATAAATAAATACTTTTTAAACTGCTGTTCTGCTTAAGAACCCTTTGATCCAGCTGGAACTGACACAATTCAACACTGAAAGCTGATGGAAGTGCAAAGCTTATGAGGAGGAAAAAGCCTAGGCTGTTTGTCAGTCAGACCTACAGCTTTTAAAGAATTCCTTAGGCCCAGAAACTACAGCTTACATAGACCATTCCCTAAAACATGCTCTACCTATATGGAAAATATTTAAAGGTTTACTATGTAGCAAAAAAGTTCTGCAATGTTTAATTAATTGGTCAGTTCCTCCTGCCTGTTGCACTGACATTAAGGCTGGCAGAATTTATAACTTCCTGGTTAAGATTAGGTGGTGTGAACGCTTAGTTATCGTGTGGAGAGTAGCCCTTCTTAATACATACCTCCATATTCGGAAGAGTTGAGAGCCACCTGCACAGCCAACAAAGAAGTTCACAGCAAACAGACTCCAGTTTTTAGGAATAATAACTAGAGAGTACCTTGACCAAATAAGGCCTGTGAATGAAAGGAAAAGTTTAAAGAAGTTAAGTCTTTAAAGTGAAATACTCAGACATTCCCCTAAGTCTGGAGACAGAATCATGGGCCAGTTTAAGTAAACAAGTTTTACAACTTCACGTTAGACAACTGCTTTTCTTATAACTAGCACTTTCTCAGAAGCGCATCAAGTGCCAGTGGGACAGCTATGGGTACGTATTGCATTCTTCCAAACTAACTACACAATAAGGTCAATCACAGTCTTAATATCAAACAAAGATCCTCTGTACTATACAGCAGTCTAAACCTTAATTCTCCAGCACATTTGCAGGGTAGTGGCATTTCGCTGTAGTATATCCACCTTGCTGCACCAGCTTAGAGATTACAAAATCTACCAGTCGAGAATGGTTTACCTATAATGGGAGATGCGCAGCACTGTGTCAAATACAAAGTCTGGAGAAGGAAGAAGGTGGCAGCTGTAATTTTGGTTTTCAGCTTTAGCTGCCACTAGTCCTGTCCCTGACAAGATCTGGTAGAACACCTCGAGTATGGAATACTGTTTCTGCCCCTATGAAAATTCGTGGCAGACAGCAGTGCAGCAGTCTGTGTACTGCTGCTTCCAAGTTCTTTCAACACATGGGAATTCTTTCCAGTTATGTTAGCGTAACTACCCTACCACTGTTTAATCCCTCAAAGTCTGTTCTAAAAAAGGCACTATATCCTGGATTGATTTCAAAATTACTTGACCTGAAGCAAAAGAGGTCACTTAGTGGAATGAGTGGTATCCTTGTAACTTAAGGGATGAAACTCGTATCCTAACTCATAACAACTTGCTCTGGACAATTCCAAATTAAGACACAGGCAGAAAACTGTTACACAATCACAGAACTCTTACAGATTTTATAACAAGTATAGGTCTGTCCTAGAATTATGAAATAACAATAGTGAGAGGTAGCAGGTAAGACTTTTCTGTAGAAGTGGATTAGTACTGCTGGAGAATTTGTAAAGAGATAAAGTTTTAAAGAGAATGCTGTGTAAAAGCATGGAGTAACTTTGGCTTTACCTGTGGCCATTAGTACTGCAGACTGTGCTGTGCTGAGCTTTTCTGCTGGTCTGGCCATATCAGCCATTCCAGCACATACCAAACCCTGGAAAGAGAAATCCAATGAGCACCAGCCCAGAGCCAGAACCTCCTATAACAGATCAAACGCTTTTCGAGAAGAAGTTGCTTCACAGCTCAGTGCTTATTCTATATGCATTATGCAGGAAATGGGATGCATTATATGAGCAGAGTACTTAGACTCTCAGACACACCATCCACTTCTAGTCCCTTGGGGCAGGAACAACACAGTTATGGGGCTTGCAATAAAATCCCAGGCAGTGGCAAATCTGTATTAGTTTAAGACCAAGGTTAATTTAAATACAGCTGCTTAAGAAGGCAGCTGAAAAACAAACTGGTTTTCATGCAACCAGCAGAAGCATATCTAAATAAGGCTCTTCTTCCTAAAGCTTAAGCTAAGATACTGCTGGTAAAGATGCACGTGTGACACCAAAGAGCCTTCACTCAGCTTCATCTGAGGAGGTAGAAGTGATTCTTTTTTAATATAATTTCAGCAAAAGTAGAAAAATTCCAGATGAAGCAAGGAATGGCTTGGCTGATCCACTTGGCAACATTACCAGCAAACACGCTGCTTGATTTGTTTTGTTGTGTTATTGCCCTCTACTGGAAATACAATTTCATGTTCATGTTACAAGAATTACAAAACAAAACAAAAACCCTCAAATCTCACAAATTCAAGAGTCCTAACACACTTAATTCACTGACTGCCACTAAGGACTCCTTTGGTTCCAATCAAGAAACCATTTTTCAAGGGCAGACTTCCGTGTGCTGCCTCACCTGTGGGACTGGTATTGCTGCAGAGGTGCATCGGAGGTATGGACTTCCAGCACACTTGGGCAGCTGCAGTAAATGTGCCTTTGCCACGTAGGGGGAAACTCATTTTAACTTCCCTGTGAGCTTAGAGAGGTCTTTCTGCATGTTCACAAAAGAAAAACCATCTGTGCATGAGCTCTCTTGTTACAGCAGCACTCAACTGCAGCCTGCTCAGAAGAGTTGCCCGCAGGCTCAGGCTCGAGAGCCCCTTTGAAAGGGGAAGGTTAAGCAGATACTGCAGCTCTCGTTTAGACTGACAAGGAAACCATGCTACAGCTTAGAGCATAATACATGGCCCGTGGGCTATAAAAAGTTGCGATTCACAACAGCAAACTTAGGACGCACCTGGCAATAAGAGCAGGTTACATCCTTGCTTGTTATCAAACAAGGAGATCAAACAGCTTTATGATTTGAGAGCTGATTTATTTTATCTGTACCAATACAACAACTAGGAGGAGTGCAGTGAATTAGGAAGAGACATACTTCACCTGTGCACAAACATAGCCAAGGTGTGTAACCAAGTGGCAGGCAGAGCTGCACAGGAAGCAGAGAGCTGCTGGTACCCGAAACAGCAGTTGGCTTTTTCCTTTTGTAGGCAGTGGCTGCTCGTGTTTTCTCAGGATTACCTTGCACTCTGACACTCTTTAACCCACCCCCAAACTTTGAGGCTTAGGAATTGGCTTCCTTCCATTGGCTTCCTATACTTTTCTAATTCCTCAGTCTCAAAAGAAATATATGCATTCAGAGTTTTGAATGATGTGCCAGCTCATGCCTACCTTGAGCAACAGCTAGTTAGTGTTTCACAAGAGAAAACTTTTGTGAAACTTTCAGCAAGGAGTACAACTTTTCCACAAAGCATTTTTCCCCTGCTGTATCCCCTGCATGTTGTGCCATACATTGTTAAGGCTGATTTTGTTCCTCCCTGCATAATAAAAATTAGAGCCTCAGTATTAAATCTTTCTGCAGGCTCGGATATCTGCTGGGAAACAACTGCTTGCTCAATGGGTCACTGCCAATTGCCCTCTGATTGACATCCAGACACAAACTGGCATGTTATACTTACCCATTTCATAATAGGTGCCCAGAAAAAGACTGTTTTGGGACCTGAGGGGGAAGGGGGAGGGGAAAAGAAGAGAAGTTAGAATTATTCAGTGAGGTGTGGCTGTTTTAATACCCACAGTGAGTTTTGGTTTTGTTTTGGTTCATTTAAAATAATGCAAAGTTTCTACTACTGCACAAGTTCTATCACCTACTACTACTCATCAACTCAGTGCATCAGCCTTCAGTGGTGTAATCAGCCCACACATTTCTGCAACAGATAAGTAGGATTTTTTATTTCCATTTTTTAAGCAAACAGGGACACTGAAGCAGACAAAATGCATTTATAATGAGAAAAGTTAAGATAAAGCCTAGGAATAGTGAAGGCAGTCTCTATACAATGATCAAAAGCTACTGCACAGCTGGACTAACAGAATTAGGATATGAAATCTTTCTGAACTTAATCGTGTAAACTAAAACCCCAAATTATTTTATTACTGGTACTGTAACAAGTCAGCCCCTCCTTCCCTTCCCAAATCACAGCCCATCCATTGATGCTGCAGAAGACAAGCTGTGCAGCAGCACTAGATGGTTGGCATGAAAGGAGAAATTGCTAACATAAGTAACAGTAAATGTCACAAGGAAGGCATCCTCATTCACCTCTAATCTGCAACTCTGAATAACCACATCTTTCTAGCAGAAGCAATGCTTCCCACCCAGTCAGCCCCACACCCCAGTTATCTACCAGTAGGCAAAAGTGGATTATGGGGAAAGAGGTGCCAATCTACAGAAGGAAGGGAGAAAAGTCAATGTAATGGGATCTGGGGGGCAAAACGACCTTCTTACAAATACATGTATTTTACAGCAGTGCTAAAATGGCAACTGGTTGGTTAAAACTAAGTATTGTAATGCCACACCTACAAGGTGCAGATTGCCAACCATACCATAAATCATTAATCTAGGACTACCGCTCAAAGTCTTCCAAGAGAGACCATGATCCAAAGTCTCAACCCACAGCACTGGGAGACAGTGAGGACACTGGTTCCCATTTCATCAAAACACATCAAGTTTTAGGTCTGGCCAGGCCACTGCTCAGCATTCTGATAACATACAAGATGAAGCCAAGTTTCCACTGTAATATGTTACATATTATGAGTCCAGTTTTAAAATATTAATAATAAAAAGCAAGCAACCAAAGCCCTAGTGTTTAGGTGAGCTAATTTTTCACTAACAATTCAGCCTTAAAAAGGCCTTGCAGTAACTATTTATATTCCCTGTTTCAAGCACCCTCAGGTTTAAAACTATGACTTGGGGAAAATTAACCATCAGGTTTCTACAGCAAGCACCTGTGAAGCAGCTCATAATTTGGGGGACAAGACTAATTGTTACAAGTATCAGTTGCTCCATCACCTTAAAGCCAACTAAGTCCTATATAAGGGCAAGGCAACTGCAGGACAGAAAGCAGCAAAAACTGGCATGGCAGCTTCACGTGAAGCCCTCTCAGACCCAGGCTGCTCGTGACAGTCATCAAGTTTCAAACTGCAGTTAATATCTACTAGCACATTACTTTTTGCTTGGATAACTGAATGTTTCTACCTTCACAGGATTTATATTTTTTTAGGATGCATGGAGTTGTGCAGCCACTAAAACTGTCTAGTATTGCTGAATAAATACAGCTCAGTATTCATCCTTTAGAAATATAAACTTCAGTTGCTGTTCTCTTAGGCAGCTACTTAGCATTTCAGTAACAGGCTGCAAGTATAGCTCTTTATAAATCAGTCTCACAGATGGCCCACAGAAGTAGCTTTAATTACTATCAGCTATTTTCTTCTAAAACACAAATTCAGATTTGGAGTACTGGAGAATGTGGGGTAAGTATAAATTATTAAATCGACACTCCCTAAACAACTAGGAAGGTTTTCAAGAAGGCTGACATTGATTTTTATTAATAACAGGTAACTTGATAATTTAAAACTGCTGGCTACAAAAGTCAGAAACAACTGAAGACAATTAAGGTACCAAGCCAAGCTTGTTATAAGGGAACATGTCAAACGCCATAAGCAGGAGACTTCTCTGGGAGGGATGCCAGGAAGCACCCAGCCAGGACAAGCTCTTCCCAGATCCTGGCACCCAGAATTTGTCAAGGATGAATTTGACAGCAGCACATCAGAGCAGGGACATACCAGAGGCTAATTTGGATATCCACCTCTGTGCCCAGTTTATAGAACTGATGACTTCTATTGAATGTAAGAAGTCTTTGTCCTGCAGAGTTTAGTTTAACCAGGCAAAGCAAACCAAAGATGCCAAAGGAGAAGGAGTACAAGCTCAGCCCACGCTTCCCCATGGCTGCCAAGAGCAATGTTCCCCACTCTGTGGCAGCCAGGGGGGTTGGTGGCTGTACCCCAGGCCCTTTGTTGTCCTCCAGCAGCCTTGCTCTGTGCAACACGAGCCAAAGAAACAGCTTTTCAGACCAAGCATCTATGATTTTACTGGAAACTTTCTTTGTCCCAGAAAAGAAGTAAGCATTGTTCTTCATTTCTTAAAAGTGATTGACAATTTCATGGTAGAGAGACACTTATATTC
The DNA here is from genome assembly GCF_000695765.1 of Mesitornis unicolor. Lineage (NCBI taxonomy): Eukaryota > Metazoa > Chordata > Aves > Mesitornithiformes > Mesitornithidae > Mesitornis > Mesitornis unicolor. The sequence goes on along the minus strand of NW_010172643.1, from coordinate 1,384 downwards.
CTCACATTTTACCTCTGGTGATATCTAAGTTTCTACTCTAATTTAGGAATATAAGTGTCATATATTATTTTTAACCTACTTGTTTGCAGAAGAGTGACATCTATTGCACAACTTTCTCACAAACCCACCTTCAAGACATTCAAGGCTGAAACAGAAGCAGCAGAGGGTCAGTTCTGATATCTGCTTGTTCCTTTACAATGGAAGTGCTGGGCATACTGGCTCTTTATATAAAAGAATTATATTAATGTTAAAGTGTTTACATTGGTCCAGTGAATTCAGTACAGATGATAACTCTATTTTTCACTTTTTAATTCTGATTTCTTTAAAGCAACAACTTTCATTGCAAGAGAGGACCATTACAGGAGGATGGAGCAACTGACTGAAAACTAAAGTCCACTTTCACAGTGCATATTCCAGGTAGGTGAAGAGTCAAGGATGCGTATCACACCGAAACAAAACAGCAGACAGCAGCCTATGGAATTTTAGGATTTTATCAAGTACTCGTTTCAACTACCCTATCCAATTTGTTTACATGACAAACATCACGTAAATGGCACCGAAGCAGATCATTTTACAAGAGGTTTTTCCCCAGTAACACAAAACCCCATGTTTGCTCAAGTAAAGGGAAGCTTTAGGTCAGGTAAGGGTAGCTCATGTCAGAGAAACTCAAGCCCTTCCATTCCCACAAGAGCCCTTCACCTAACAACAATTCATTCATAAAGGGCACGAGCTGTCTTTGGTAGGAGTGCCAGATTTGGCAGAAAGAAAATAAAGCAAACACAATTTTGGCTTAAACCAGGGTACACTTCAAGATCAGAAATCCTTGCAGCGCTCCGCCCTATTTTTTCAGCACATCCACTTGAAAGAAGTGACTACTGAAGCTTTCAGGCCCCTCGGGAAATCATCATATCCCCTAGATTAGGATCACAGAATCATTAAAGTTGGAAAAGGCCTCTGTCAACTGTACACCCCCATGTCCACTCAATCATGTCCTGAAGTGCCACATCTACACGTTTTTTGAACATCTCCAGGGACAGAGACTCCCCCGCTTCCCTGGGCAGCCTGTTCCAGTGCTTGACCACTCTTTCAGTAAAGAGATTGTCCCCAGTATCCAGTCTAACCCTCCCTTGGGGCAGGATCAGGTAGCCCAGCCGTTCCTCGCATTCAAACCGTGGGGTAACGCGGTAGTGACACTCGAGTACCCTTCTGCACTGTAGGGGGCGGGAGTAACAATCAGCACCGTGTCTGCTTTTTGGTTTTTTAGCTTTTAAAAGAAAATAACTTTTCCCTTAACGAGCAGGAGCCCGTTAATCCCTCACAGTAACGGAGGAACGACTCTGAGGCCCCGATTCCGCCTCCCCTCCCACCCCTGGCGGATCCCGCT